>NC_029781.3:5973668-5980792 GCF_000817695.3 Arachis duranensis | reverse complement strand
TGATTTAGGATTTGAAGTAATTTTTAGAAAATTGTGTGCTTGGTTGTTTGTGAAAAAACTGGGGATATTCTTTTTGAAGCTAAGAGATGCAACAATGTGTATGGATTAACTCTTGAGGATTTAAAGGAACAAAATGTAACATGCTTTACCTCTTTTGAATCTAAAAAATGGCTTTGGCATAGAAAGTTGGGCCATGCTAGCATGTACCAAATTTCTAAGCTAATAAAAAAGAATTTGGTTAGAGGAATTTCAAACATCAAGTTTGATAAGGATCTTACTTGTGATGCTTGTCAATTAGGCAAACAAGTCAAATCCTCTTTTAAACCAAAAGATGGAATTTCAACCAAAAGGCCATTAGAGATGTTATACATTGATCTTTTTGGTCTAACTAGAACACAAAGTCTAGGAGGTAAACACTATGGTTTGGTAGTGGTAGATGATTACTCTAGATTTGGTTGGGTACTTTTTCTTGCTCATAAAAATGATGCTTTCCATGCTTTCTCAACCCTTTGCAAGAAATTCAAAATGAAAAAGATTTAAAAGTAGCTCATTTGAGAAGTGATCACGGAAAAGAATTTGAAAACCAAGACTTTGAAAAATTCTGTGATGACTTTGGAATTTCTCATAATTTTTCATGCCCTAGAACACCTCAATAAAATAGAGTTGTTGAAAGAAGGAATAGAAGCCTTCAAGAAATGACTAGGGCTATGTTATGTGAGAATGAGGTTCCTAAATTTCTATGGGCTGAAGCTGTAAATACAACATGTTATATTTTGAATAGGACAATAATTAGAAAAGGGTCGAAAAGAACTCCTTATGAGCTATGGAAAGGAACCCCTCCAAATCTTAAGTACTTTCATATTTTTGGATGCAAATGTTTTGTGCTTAACAACAATGAAAATCTTGGTAAGTTTGATGCAAAATCTTATGAAGGAATGTTTGTTGGATACTCCACCACTAGCAAGGCTTATAGGATTTACCTTAAAGAACATAGAACTATAGAGGAATCTATACATGTTACTTTTTGTGATTCTAACTTAATTCCCAGTACTATGATAGATAGTGATTCAGATTGTGAAGGAGCTGGAACAAGCAAAGAAAATTCCAAGTCTGCCCAAATTGAAGAATCTGCCAGTCCAGAATTGTCTCGTCAGATTAGATGAGACATTTTCATTTTGTCTCCTGAGCCGGCACGAGAAACTGAAACAGCAAGACCAACAGAAACTCATCAGAGTTCAACACCAGATAGGAAGCCTAGAGAATGGAAGTCTATGAGGGGTTATCCTTATGACTTCATCATTGGTGATCCATCCCAAGGAGTGACAATAAGATCCTCAACCAAAAGACAATCTGAACCAAGCAACTTTGCATTTTTGTCACAAATAGAGCCCAACAATGTGAAAGAAGCTCTTGAAGATCCATCATGGGTCAAGGCCATGCAAGAGGAACTCGCTCAATTCGACAAAAATGAGGTTTGGACATTAATACCTCATCCGGATGGTAAGAAATTTACGAGTACTAAGTGGGTGTTTAAAAATAAACTTGGTGAGGATGGACAAGTTGTTCGTAACAAGGCTAGATTAGTGGCCCAAGGTTACGATCAAGAAGAGGGAATAGATTTTGATGAGTCTTTTGCTCCGGTAGCTAGAATGGAAGCAATTAGGTTGCTTCTTGCCTATGCTGCCCATAAGGGTTTCAAAATGTTTCAAATGGATGTTAAATGTGCTTTCCTTAATGGCTTTATTGATAGAGAAGTGTACGTGGCACAACCCCCTGGTTTTGAACATAAAGACTTTCTAAATCATGTTTTCAAACTTACTAAGGCTCTTTATGGTCTTAGGCAAGCTCCAAGAGCTTGGTATGAGAGGCTTAGTGCCTTCCTATTGGAAAATGAATTTCAAAGGGGTACCACAGACACAACTTTATTTATTAAAGCATCTAATGATGATATCCTTCTAGTTCAAGTTTATGTGGATGACATTGTGTTTGGTTCCGCCAATGAATCCTTGTGTGAAGAGTTTGGAAAACTCATGACTAGTGAGTTTGGGATGAGTTTAATGGGAGAGCTTACTTTCTTTCTTGGCCTCCAAATTAAACAAACTCCTAGTGGTACTTTTATTCACTAAGGAAAGTATGCAAAAGAACTTATCAAAAAGTTTGGCCTAGAAAATTCTAAACCAATGGGAACACCAATACATCCAAACAATAAACTTGAAAAAGATGATAATGGAAAAGATGTGGATGAAACACGGTATAGGGGAATGATTGGTTCATTAATGTATCTTACCTCCTCTAGACCGGATATTGTTCAAAGTGTAGGTGTATGTTCAAGATTTCAATCTCACCCAAAAGAATCCCATCTTTCGGCTGTTAAGCGCATCATTAGATATATTAAGGGAACATGTGATTATGGTTTGTGGTATCCAAAATCTGATGATTTTTGTGCGGTAGGGTTTTGTGATGCAGATTATGCGGGAGATAGAGTGGATAGAAGAAGCACCTTCGGCATGTGTTGCTTCCTTGGAAGCTCACTCAACATGTGGTCAAGCAAGAAACAAGCCACAGTTGCTCTATCCACAGATGAAGCTGAATATATATCCGTATCTGCTTGTTGTTCACAATTAATATGGTTAAAAATGCAGTTGGAAGATTACAAATTAAAGATCAATAGTATACCATTATTTTGTGATAACGTGAGTGCAATAAATATTTCAAAAAATCCTGTTTTGCACTTAAGAACAAAGCACATTGAAATCAAATATCATTTTATTAGAGAACATGTGCAAAAGGGTACTATTAATATTCAATTTGTAGAATCTGAAGATCAACTTGCTAACATTTTTACAAAACCCCTCTGTGAAGACAGATTCTGTTCTCTAAGAAAGAGCTTGGGAATGTTTGATTTAAGTTTTGTTGAAAATCTGTGAAATTCTAACTCTGCTCATTTTTATCTCGTAGGAATGGACGAGATAAATTTCAAGCATGTTGGAGAAGATGTAATTAAGGGGGAGGCTGCGCAGACTTTATTTCTCATGGGCCCCACAAAATCTCTTTGACCCCACCTTTACTTTTTGATTGATCCCTGATTTTATGATGATCAAAATCTTTTTGTTGTCATATCAAATCCTATTGGAAGTGGTTATTGTCAAATCAAATCCCTCTCCCCATCTAATCCCTTGATTCTAGGAAACCACTTTTTCAAAATCCCTTGGTTAATAACCGCGCCGTGTTGATCATTAACTTCCCTTTCCAATCAACATTTAATGCACCTCTAACCTCTCTCCACTCTCCACACTCTTTGGCCCTTCCTTCTTCTTCCAACTCCATATCTTCTCTTCATCATGAAGAAGAAAACGGCCTCTAGGAAAAGTGAACGCATTCGCCTTTCTCAAAAGACCCCCTCTCCACAAACCCACACTCATATCCACATTCATTCTACATCCTCATCTTCTCCTTCACCACCATCCAAACGTACTTCCACCATGAGAAAGAAAGTAGTTGCCCAGAAAAGTTTAGGCCGAGGCAAAAACAAGGAGCCAAGTGTTGAGGAAGAATCATCTTACACTTCACCCATCGCATCACCACCACCATCACCGAAGAAAACCACACCTAAGAAGAATGGTCAGAAATCAAAGGGCTTCGCTCTACACAACACCATGGAACCGGCAAATCTGGAATTCTTGGAGTTCAAAAATAAATTTGCCAAAAATCACTTCCACTTCGATCCTGCCAAATTCAACTCTTGCACTTCTTATGAATTCCACAAGGAAGTCATACAAAAGTGTCATCTCTGTTTGACGTACCTTGTCAATCTTGAGACTCTCGCCAACAAGGGAATAAATGTCTCCCCTCTCTTCGAACTGCTTCAATGGACTCCTCTGCTTCAAATCCAGAAGCCAGTTTATCCAGGACTGGTCCGTGAGTTCTACGCCAACATGCACCTCATTGATGGCACCATCCATTCATATGTGAAAAGAGTTCACATCACTCTTGACACTGCCACCATTGGAATTGCCTTGGGATACAAAGATGAAGGGCCGAGAGCATACATGGCCGAAAGGTGGGACTCACAGGTTGGCGTCACCCATACAGTTGTTCTTCAACACATATGTGAGCATTTCTCAGGCTTGGATGGAAATATTCCTACTCACAAAGCTTTAGGCTCCACCAACTCATTGCTTCACAGGATCATCACTCACATCTTAACTCCTCAAAGCGGGTCTCACAATAGAGTAACATATTCTGACTCCCTCATTTTATTTGCACTTATTACATCCACTCCCATCTCTTTTGGTTATATTATGATCCGCCATATGTGGGACTCGGTCAAGAGCACCAAAAAGGCAAATCTGCCCTATGGTATGTTCTTAACCAGTATATTTGAATTTTTTAAAGTTGACCTTTTGAATGAGAAAGTAGAGAACAAAGTGTCAATGGTCAAAGGAGGCGGAGTAGTGAAAGGAACCAAAAGCAAGAAATCCATGGCTTCAGAAAGTGAGTTTGAGGGCAGACATGAGTCCTCCAAGACCACCAAGTCTATCAAAGAAATTCTTACAGAATTTTTAAATATGTCAGAAGTCATGATACAATCTCATAAGGCTGCACGTAAACTAGCATATGAATCTGAAAGAGCATGGATGAGATGCAAAGACAGAGTGGGTCTAATGCTGGAAAACTTGGAGAAAGATTTGGGAGATGAAGAAGATGAAGGAGAATCTGATCTGCATTTATCTGATGATTAAATTTATGTTTTAAGTTTAGGATATTGGCTTAAATAGGCTCAATCTATTTCTCTATTTTGTTAAGATACTACTATAACTCTGAGATACTCTGTGATACTCTGTTTTGTCTGGTTATATCTTGCACATCCTGTTCTCTATCTTGGTTGCAGGTGCCCCTTTGATGACAAAAGGGGGAGAATAAGCAAAAAATTGAAACTGGAACTGGAACAGGGGATTAGAGAACAGGGGATGAAATTTTCATCTTGTGAAAATTCATGATCACCTCTGTTGAAGAATAAACAATGCATTTGGTTTATGTTGATACATTCGGTTTACCTTTATTGCTGCCAGTACTTGATATTTATCTTGGTAAAATGTGTGATTACTGTGTTTATAATACATTTAACTTACCTTGATAAAATGATTTTTAGTTGGATTTATTTTTGGCAGTTCTTAATAATAAAAGTTGCTGTGTTTGGAAAGTTTAAATCATGAATGAAAAATATTTTTCCTACCAAGATTGCTCTGATTTAGTGAAAAATATTTTTGAACAGCAAGTTTACTACCAAAACAGTTTTTGATTGATTATGGTGAGTTTGAGCAGAAAATTAAACTTGTGATAGCAAAAAAGGTTTTGTATATCATTCAAATCTGCTCATAAATCAAGCATTTTTAGCATCATGGAATGAATATGCTAAATAACATTGTTACTTGAAACTTGATTAAATTGTTACAGGTATAAAGCTTCCCTTGGTAAAAATGACATCTATTAAGGGGGAGCCTTGTGACAATTTGAAAGGGGGAGAAATTCAAAACATTCAAAGGGAGTATCCTATACTCTAACCTTTAATTTCTTTCTATTTCAATTTTTAATAATGTTTGTCATCAAGGGGAGATTGATGAGTTTGGAAAACTCTAAATTAATATTTGTGATGACTAAAAATTATTAAAATAATTAAATACAAAATTATTAATTTGATTCTCACTTAACATATATTGATTAATAATTTTGTTGCAGGTTTTAATATTGGGCCGAAAAACAAATTTCTGGTGCAAGCCCAATTACATTCAGCCTTTGGTTTTGATAATATATGATGAATATGGCTGAATTGATTCTTTATGTTACTTGGGCTAATTTAATCTATTATGGTTACAAGTCCAAGTTGAAAATGCTTTCCTATTTGCTTTATGCATGTTCCAAAAATTCATCAGGAAAGCAAATGTTACAATTGGGCCAGAATTAAATGATTAAAACAACTAAGCCCAATTTTAATTCCTCATGCATGATCCGAAACAAATGGAAGAAGGAAAGCAAAATTGCTTCCAACGGATCCAAGCATTTCACCATGTGATGGATTCCAAAACTCATTACATTGTCATTTATTGCATGGGAACTATGAGAGGGAAAGGAAGACAATTGATTTGATTGTAGCACTAATGGCTACACGCTACTCAACAAGGAAAGAATCATTTCATTTAATCTCATTCTCTTTCCTAATTCAATGCTTTTCAAATTTCTCTCTTCTCTCTCTATTTGCTTCTCTTCTTCGGTTATTATCCAGGAAACAATGGAAGCTATGTTCAGCTACCAAAAGAAAGAAGAAGCTGCATGCATCAAAACCATCAAACTAATGATGGCAAGAAAACATAACACAATAAAAGTATGTTGTGGCTGAGATTATCACCAAAAGTGGTAAGATTTGGTGAGGTAATCTCGGGTCCTTCATACTCAAAAAGAAAGAAGGAGATTCAGCCAGCAAGAAGGAGATCTTTGGAGACATGACTTGTCTCTGATTCTGCTCAACCACCACAGGAAGTAGCTAGAGTGGCAAAGTGATGGAAGAAGCAGAGATTGGAGCAGATGAAGCCATCATCATCATGAAACATCAAGGGCTAGAAATCCATCTTGGAGAGCAAGCTGATGAGCGGATAATTTATACGCTTTTTGGCATTATTTTTAGTATGTTTTTAGTATGTTTTAGTTAGTTTTTATTATATTTTTATTAGTTTTTATTTAAAATTCACTTTTTTGGACTTTACTATGAGTTTGTGTGTTTTTCTGTGATTTCAGGTATTTTCTGGCTGAAATTGAGGGACTTGAGCAAAAATCTGATTCAGAGGCTGAAAAGGACTGCAGATGTTGTTGGATTCTGACCTCCCTGCACTCGAAGTAGATTTTCTGGAGCTACAGAAGCCCAATTGGTGCGCTCTTAACTGCGTTGTAAAGTAGACATCCTGGGCTCTCCAGCAATGTTTAATAGTCCATACTTTGCCCGAGATTTGATGGCCCAAACAGGCGTTCCCAAATTAGCTCAAAACTGTTCGGCGTTTAACGCCGGAACTGGCACAAGAATGGGAGTTAAACGCCCAAACTGGCACAAAAGCTGGCGTTTAACTCCAAGA
>NC_029781.3:5973294-5973505 GCF_000817695.3 Arachis duranensis | reverse complement strand
CAAATAGGACCTTTTGCTATTGTATTTTCATCTTTTGATCATGTTTTTATGATTGAACCCTCTTTGGGAGGCTGGCCATACAGCCATGCCTAGACCTTGTTATTATGTATTTTCAACGGTAGAGTTTCTACACACCATAGATTAAGGTGTGGAGCTTTGTTGTACCTCGAGTATTAATGCAATTACTATTGTTCTTCTATTCAATTCAGCT
>NC_029781.3:5972107-5973258 GCF_000817695.3 Arachis duranensis | reverse complement strand
GTATAAGCTAGAATTGATGGCGGCATTCAAGAGAATCCGGAAGTTCTAAACCTTGTCTGTGGTATTCTGAGTAGGATTCAAGGATTGAATGACTGTGACGAGCTTCAAACTCCTGAAGGCTGGGCGTTAGTGACAGACGCAAAAGAATCACTGGATTCTATTCCAACCTGATTGAGAACCGACATATGATTAGCCGTGCTGTGACAGAGCGCGTTGAACATTTTCACTGAGAGGACGGGACTGTAGCCACTGACAACGGTGATGCACAACATACAGCTTGCCATGGAAAGGAGTAAGAAGGATTGGATGAAGACAGTAGGAAAGCAGAGAGACGGAAGGGACAAAGCATCTCCATACACTTATCTGAAATTCTCACCAATGAATTACATAAGTATCTCTATCTTTATTTTATGCTTTATTCATAAATCACTCACATGGTGCAGGGATGAATTTTTCTTGACACCTCAGGATCTGTGGACCCCACAGGATCCCCACCTACCCATCACTCTCTCTCTTCTTCACCCATTCACCAATCACCTCAACCCCTCTTCCCCAAAAACCCCTCACCTATCAAATCCCACTATTCTCTTCACCACTCACATCCATCCTTCATAAAACCCCACCTACCTCACCATTCAAATTCAAACCACTTTCCCTCCCAAACCCACCCATAATGGCCGAACCATACACCCCCTCTCCACTCCTATATAAACCCATCTTCACTCCTTCATTTTCACAAAACCAAACCACCACTTCTCCCCCTTTTTGGCCGAACAAAAAGCCATTCCCTTCTTCCTCATTTCTTCTTCTTCTACTCTCTTCTTTCTTCTTTTGCTCGAGGACGAGCAAACCTTTTAAGTTTGGTGTGGTAAAAGCATTGCTTTTTGTTTTTCCATAACCATTTATGGCACCTAAGGCCGGAGAAATCTCTAGAAAGAAGAAAGGGAAGGCAAAAGTCTCCTCCTCCGAGTCATGGGAGATGGAGAGATTTATCTCAAGGGTGCATCAAGACCACTTCTATGAAGTTGTGACCATGAAGAAGGTGATCCCCGAGGTCCCTTTCAAACTCAAAAAGAGTGAATATCCGGAGATCCGACATGAGATCCAAAGAAGAGGTTGGGAAGTTCTTACCAACCCCATTCAACAAGTCG
>NC_029781.3:5969475-5971996 GCF_000817695.3 Arachis duranensis | reverse complement strand
AAAGAATTGGCTTACAATGGTTCGGGGGAAATGCTTAGATTTTAGTCCGGAAAATGTAAGGTTGGCATTTAACTTGCCCATAATGCAAGGAGATGAATACCCTTACACTAGAAGGGTCAAATTTGATCAAGAGAGATTCAAGAGGGAAGCCGGTTCAATTGAGAAGGCATGACCTCAAGCCCGTGGCTAAAGGATGGTTGGAGTTTATCCAACGCTCAATCATTCCCACTAGCAACCAGTCCGAAGTTACTATAGACAGGGCTATCATGATTAATAGCATCATGATTGGAGAGGAAGTAGAAGTTCATGAGGTTATATCCCAAGAACTTTATAAGGTGGCGGACAAGTCCTCTACCTTGGCAAGATTAGCCTTCCCTCATCTCATTTGTCACCTCTGTTATTCAGTCGGGATTGACATAGAGGGAGACACCCTCATTGATGAGGACAAGCCTATCACTAAGAAAAGGATGGAGCAAACAAGAGAGCCCACTCATCATGAAATCCCTAAGATGCCTCAAGGGATGCACTTTCCTCCTCAAAACTATTGGGAGCAAATCAACACCTCCCTAGGAGAATTGAGTTCCAACATGGGACAACTAAGGGTGGAGCACCAAGAACATTCCATACTCCTCCATGAGATTAGAGAAGATCAAAGAATCATGAAAGAGGAGCAACAAAGACAAGGAAGAGACATTGAGGAGCTCAAGCACTCCATAAGATCTTCAAGAGGAAGAACAAAGCACTCCATAGGATCTTCAAGAGGAAGAACAAGCCGCCATCACTAAGGTGGACCCGTTCTTTAACTTCCTTGTTCTTTATTTTCCTGTTTTTCGAAAATTTATGCTTATGTTTATCTATGTTTGTGTCTTATGATCATTAGTGTCTTAGTGTCTATGCCTTAAAGTTATGAATGTCCTATGAATCCATCACCTTTCTTGAATGAAAAATGTGCTTAATTGAAAAAGAGAAGAATTGCATAAATTTCAGATTTTATAACAGATTAATTATTTTGATGTGGTGGCAATACTTTCGACTTCTGAATGTATGCTTGAACAGTGCATATGCCTTTTGAATTTGTTGTTCATGAATGTTGGCTCTTGAAAGAATGATGAAAAAGGAGACATGTTACTGAGGATCTGAAAAATCATAAAAATGATTCTTGAAGCAAGAACAAGCAGTGAATATAAAAAAAAGGGGAAAAGAAAAAAAAAATAAAGTTGTGATCCAAGGCAAAAAGAGTGTGCTTAAGAACCCTGGACACCTCTAATTGGGGACTCTAGCAAAGTTGAGTCACAATCTGAAAAGGTTCACCCAGTTATGTGTCTGTGGCATGTATGTATCCGGTGGTAATACTGGAAGACAGAGTGCTTCGGGCCACAGCCAAGACTCATAAAGTAGCTGTGCTCAAGAATCATCATACTTAACTAGGAGAATCAATAACACTATCCGGATTCTGAGTTCCTATAGAAGCCAATAACACTATAAGAATTTTGAGTTCCTATAGAAGCCAATCATTCTGAACTTCAAAGGATAAAGTGAGATGCCAAAACTGTTCAGAGGCAAAAAGCTAAAAGCCCCGCTCATCTAATTAATACTGATCTTCATAGATGTTTTTGGAATTCATTGCATATTCTCTTCTTTTTATCTTATTTGATTTTCAGTTGCTTGGGGACAAGTAACAATTTAAGTTTGGTGTTGTGATGAGCGGATAATTTATACGCTTTTTGACATTATTTTTAGTATGTTTTAGTTAGTTTTTATTATATTTTTATTAGTTTTTATTTAAAATTTACTTTTCTGGACTTTACTATGAGTTTGTGTATTTTTCTGTGATTTCAGGTATTTTCTGGCTGAAATTGAGGAACTTGAGCAAAAATCTGATTCAGAGGCTGAAAAGGACTGCAGATGCTGTTGGATTCTGACCTCCCTACACTCGAAGTGGATTTTCTGGAGCTACAGAAGCCCAATTGGCGCGTTCTCAACTGCGTTGGAAAGTAGACATCCTGGGCTTTCCAGCAATGTATAATAGTCCATACTTTGCCCGAGATTTGATGGCCCAAACAGGCGTTGCAAATCAGCTCAAAACTGTCCGGCGTTTAACGCCGGAACTGGCACAAGAATGGGAGTTAAACGCCCAAACTGGCACAAAAGCTGGCGTTTAACTCCAAGAGAAGTCTCTACACGAAAATGCTTCAATGCTCAGCCTAAGCACACACCAAGTGGGCCCGGAAGTGGATTTTTATGTAATTTACTCATCTTTGTAAACCCTAAGCTACTAGTTCTCTACAAATAGGACCTTTTGCTATTGTATTTTCATCTTTTGATCATGTTTTTATGATTGAACCCTCTTTGGGAGGCTGGCCATACGGCCATGCCTAGACCTTGTTATTATGTATTTTCAACGGTAGAGTTTCTACACATCATAGATTAAGGTGTGGAGCTTTGTTGTACCTCGAGTATTAATGCAATTACTATTATTCTTCTATTCAATTCAGCTTATTCTTGTTCTAAGATATTCATT
>NC_029781.3:5965069-5969404 GCF_000817695.3 Arachis duranensis | reverse complement strand
TCTAAACCTTGTCTGTGGTATTCCGAGTAGGATTCCGGGATTGAATGACTGTGACGTGCTTCAAACTTTAACTGGCTGGGCGTTAGTGACAGACGCAAAAGAATCACTGGATTCTATTCCAACCTGATTGAGAACCGACAGATGATTAGTCGTGCTGTGACAGAGGGCGTTGAACATTTTCACTGAGAGGACGGGACTGTAGCCACTGACAACGGTGATGCCCAACATACAGCTTGTCATGGAAAGGAGTAAGAAGGATTGGATGAAGACAGTAGGAAAGCAAAGAGACGGAAGGGACAAAGCATCTCCATACGCTTATCTGAAATTCTCACCAATGAATTACATAAGTATCTCTATCTTTATTTTATGCTTTATTCATAAATCACTCATAACCATTTGAATCCGCCTGACTGAGATTTACAAGATGACCATAGCTTGCTTCATACCAACAATCTCCGTGGGATCGACCCTTACTCGTGTAAGGTTTATTACTTGAACGACCCAGTACACTTGCTGGTTAGTTGTGTGAAGTTTTGATAAAGAGTTGAGATTGTAATTGAGCGTACCATGTTGATGGCGCCATTGATGATCACAATTTCGTGCACCACAAGCCAAGGATGGAACGCTCGGATTGATGAAGAGTGATGACCAAGGAAGAACTAGAGGTATTTGCATGTTGGGTTTTGCAAGAGTTACCTCTTCTCTCTCTGTGGCCGAACCGGTTCTGTTTTGAAGGAAAAGAACTTAAGCTTGGTTTTGTTTCAACTGTGAAGGCTTCTCTTCTCTATAAAAGGAGTGAATAGTCACGGTTTGATTTAAGGAAAGAAAATGAGAGTGCAAGGCACAGAAGTCTCATAGCTACCTAAGCTTACAGATTTTCTTCTCCTTCAATGTATTCTATTTTGTATTTTTCTATTTAATTTTGTCATGTCTTGAGTCTCATGGAAAAAAGGCAAACAGTAAGGTTTGTATGAAAAAGCCATAGAGCGGAAAAAGGCAAAGAGTGCAAAATTAAAAGAAAAAGCCATAGATGTCTTAGAGTTCCTTTGTTCATCTATGTTGTGTTTCATGATTCTGTGGGAATCCCCTTGTAAGTTGGGTTAGCACTTTACAGTTTGTAATCTGGATGATTATAGTGAAATTCCAGCATTGTTGTGATGGAGACTGGATGTAGGCTGCATTGCACTTAGTAGCTGAATCAGGATATATCTAGGTGTAATCTTCTTTCTCTACTACTCCATTTCTGTTTCTGCTGTACAGGAGCTAAAATAAAAAATATCTTGTGCCAAGTGACGAGACAAAAACAAAAAGTCTCGTGGCTAGGGACGAGACAAAAATAGAAAAGTCTCCTCAAAGACCAGAAAGTGTATTCAAGAAAAAGGGGGCTAAGATTCAACCCCCCTTCTCTTAGCCACTGAAACCATCACATCGAATACTGGAGAACGATCTAACACGTTGATATCATTATTTGAACCAGAAACTCCAAAGAACGCATGCCATATCCAGAGGTCTGAAGATGCTACAACCTCAAGTACTATGGTTGCAACCCCACGATAACCACTCATGTACATACCTTTCCACGCCTTTGGACAATTTTTCCATTGCCAATGCATGCAGTCAATGCTACCCAACATGCCAGGGAAGCCACAACCCTCCGCCATTTGTAGCAGGCGTTGTACGTCATTTGGTTTGGGTTTTCGCAAGTATTCATCCTCGAACACCGAAATGACACCTTCAACAAATTTTTCCAAGCATTCAATTGTAGTGCTCTTGCCTATGCGCACATAATCATCAACAGTATCAGCTCATACGCCATATGCTAACATCCGTATCGCAGCGGTACATTTCTGGAGTGGTGACAAGCCTCTTCTTCCAGTTGCATTAACCCTCTGTTGGAAATACGGATAGACGTTTGATAGAGTATCTACTATCCGAAGGAACACATGTCTTCTCATTCGAAATCTCCATCGGAAAATGTCAGCATTATACACCGGTTCATCTGCAAAGTAATCTTGATAAAGGCGATCATGTCCTGCTTCTCGATCTCTGTTGATCCATCTACGAGTAATTGGGATAGAGCTTCTATCGATATCTTCTTCTTCTGAATCTTGGAGTAAACACTCATCGATCTAATTATCTATGACTGTGTTATCTTGCCGTCTTCTTTTGCCATACAAAGCCTCATTAAACATATCATCAAAATTTCTAGCCATATTTAGAAATGTAATTTTTAGTTCTCTTTCGAGGTGAGAAACAAGAGTTGAAGTGGAGTTGCAGAGTCATTGATAGTTGATATTTATAAGTGTGTCTGCAATAAGTACCTTAACAGCTAGTTAACGGCTAGTTTTGCAACGGCTAGTTAACGGCTAGTTTTGCAACGGTCACTTTCATGAACAATAAGGGCACAATAATATTGACTAATTTAAAAACTTACATCAGAAATAAATAAAACAAACTACATCATAAACCAGTAATACGCAATAAAAATAAGAACGTCCTACATAACTCTACGAATACAAGGAACCATTAAGTAAACCACTTGGCGATTATTTTCTCACACGCAATCTCATGAAGAGCTCATCGTTTTTCACTCATTGTAGACGTGTCAGCATTAAGTATTTGCATATCCATCTCCCTTTTCCTTTCCTTGGCCATCCTTTCCATTTCCCTTTCTTTTGCTTTTATCTCCATTTCTTTAATATACCTCTGAGTTTGTAATTCTTTTTCTTTCATTTCTGCTTGAGCTTGTAATCTTGTTCTTTCATTGCCGCTTGAATTTGTAACTCCTTCTCTTTGATTGCCATAATCTTTGCTCTATGTTCCTTCTCCTCTTCTCTTTCTTTTTCCCTATCCATTAGTTCCTTTTCTCTAACATTCTTAATATCTTCCATGAGAGATAATTTTTTGACAACCGATGATTTTCTTTCGCTCAAATCTTCAAACATTTGTGCTTTTTCCTTACCTTTTCGCTTGCTCTTCTTTGATCCTTGTGGGCGAACGGGAGAGTCCACACCAGATTCGTCAGCCAACGGTGTTTCTGGGTTTGATGAGGATGAGTATGCTCCAGTTGCACTAACCTTGGTTCTCTTTGAGCCGCCACTCTGTGTAGGTAGTTGACTTCTCCATTTTTGCTCCAACCGAAGCATGTTCCAATGCCTCTCAAAAGTGAATTTTTGACCATAATTTGTGGAATAAAGTTTATAAGCCAACTCCTTTATATCATCAGCGTTCGAACCACTCCTTATGTTTCGACTAACTTGATCGTAGCAACCAGCAAATTGTGCAACAGCCTTGTTGATCTTATACCATCGTTTCTTACATGCAACTACCCCCCTTGTCATGTCGGAGCAAAATTCTACACAGTAGCTATGAATTCGACTCCAAAATGTTTCTCCCTTTTGATCGGTACCAACTATAGGGTCAGTTGAAACATTTAACCATGCACTGATCAGCATCTCATCCTCTTTCCAATGCCAGTGTTGAATTCTATCTTGCCTCCGATCTTCAATATCATCATTGAGGTCGATAGCATCTAATCCATGAGGGTTGGCAAAATCTGAATATTGCGAATTTGGACTAGATTGTATAGGAGTCTGAGAGGATGGGTTAGAAGAGCCACCAACACCAGATGAGTTATGTCTTGATGCACTAAATTGAGTTGGAAACGGCAAGGAAATTGGAGTAACATTTCCAATAGAGGGGTTAAATATGGATGAAAATGGAAAATGGGGTGTTTGTGAATCTTGATTTTACGGTTGGAATATAGGAAATTGATTATTATAAGGAGTTTGAAAATTGAAATTAGAAAGATTTTGTGGATTTGGATTTTGAAATGTATTTGGTAGTATGAAGTTTTGATTTGGAACTTGAGAGTTTGAGGTTTGAGATTGTTGGGTATTTGAAATTTGAGGAAAGTTTTGTAAGTAATTGAAGAAAGATTTGAGTTGGTTTGGATCCATTTTTTCGAACAAAAAATAATAGTAGCAGAATTTTGATTTTGTAAACTTGGAAGAAGATGAAGAAGAGTAGTAGAGAGTGTGAGAATAAAAGTGTATCTAAGTGGTATATATAGAGTAACAAAATATTAATTTATTAATAATAACGGTAACATAGTAATGGCTAATTTCTAATGGCTATTTTTACAACGGCTAGTTTTGCAACGGCTAAATTAATATAATAATATAAATATAAATAATATTTAATATTAATAATGATATAAATAATTAATATAAATTATTAATTAAATAAAAATTTAATTATTTAATTTATTTACTTATTAATAAATTAATTATAATTTAATTATTTAATTAATTATTAGTTAATTAATTAATATAA
>NC_029781.3:5915816-5964606 GCF_000817695.3 Arachis duranensis | reverse complement strand
TAAATTTAAAATTTTTTATTTTTTAATATTATTAATTTTTTATTTAAATAATTAATAATATTAAAAAGATAATAATCTAAAATTAATATATTTAATTTAATATCTATAATTTTATGCGTATAATATTTAAAAATTACATATTTATTATCTATTTATTTTATATCATGCTCATTAATACTAAAGAATAAATCTTTGTTAAATGTTTATCAACAAATTATAACTTTTCAAAAATCTCCCTTGACTCCTGATGGACATCCTTGACCATGAATTTTATATCGAATCTTTTAGTAGTATTTTTATTTTTAGGATCTTACTGATAAATGTTGGATGCTTATTAAAGTGCTTTATATTTTAAAAAATATTTAATAGCTTTTTTGAAAGTAAAAGAGTAACAAAAAAGATAATTACGTAGCAATCGTGTAATCATGCTATCTTTAAGCAAATTAGCATATATATAAATAAAAAAATACTTTATAAATCTTGTACATAAGTCATCACATATTATCAAGGTTCTGAAAATCGGTTCAAATTGATCGGTTGAACCGCAAACTAATGGAATTTTCGGTTTAACCTAATGATAAAGTCGTGAAATTATAAAATCGACGTCGAACCACCAAATCGGTCAAGAATCGATCAGTTGAACTGAACTGTGAATCAGTCGATTTTTGAAATTTTACGAAAACAGCGCCGTTTGGCATTTTCATTTAACCCAGCACCCTTAACTCAGTAACTCACTAACCCTTGCTCTACACAAGACACAACGGCGCAACACTCTCTCTCCCTCCTTCACCCTCAAACTAGTCCTTTCTCTCACCGTCGGCGAGCTGTCTCCGTCATTTCCGTCCAACCATTGGATTGCTCCTGCCGTCGTCGCAAGTTGGAGTCTCGAATATTACAATCGTGCAGCTCTCCACCATCGTCGCCGTTTCAGCTTTGGAAGCAACATCGCCGGACTCACCTCTTGTCTCCGTCGCACACCTTTGTTCCACCGTCGCCAACGTCAGCTCGGTTGCACCGGTCAATTTTGGTCACCAATTCCCCCTCTGTTTTATACTTTTATGCTTCTAGCTTTAAGTTTTTCCAATGTTCTGAAAAGCAGTTCGAATCAGCCGGTCGAACCGGTTAAATTGCAAACCGAGGAGAATTATGGTTCGGTTAGATGCCAAAACCGCAAAATATAAAAATCAGTTAAACCGTTAAACCGGCCGATAACCGGTCGGTCGAACCGAACCGGGACCCGGCCGGTTTTCTTATTTTGCCCAAAACACGCCAAAACGCAGCCGTTTAGCATTATGATCCATAACCAGTAACCCTCCCAACCCTCACTCACTCCAGGTCAACAACGGCGCAGCAGCAACAGCACACACTCTCTCCCTCGTCCCTCCCATCACCCTCGAGGTGGTCGTTCCTCTCAACGCCGGCGAGCTCAGTCCCTCCCTTTCGTTCAGCCGCCTGACTGACCTTGACGCCATCGCAAGTTGGAGCTTCGAAGCTCACTCGGTCCCTCACTCCTGCTCGTGCAGCTAACACCTCAGACTCTCAGCAGTGGAAGCACAGTCGCCGGGCTCGCCTCCTGCCTCCATCGCGAAGCTCTCTCCCACCGTCACCGGCGCCACCTCTGTTCCTCCGTCGCAAGCTCTGTTCCTGCCTCCGTCGCCAGCTCTGTTCTATGCTTCGTTGCTTCTAGCTTCTAGGTATTTTTTTAACAATAATTGTTGAATAATCTGTGAACTTGTTATGGGTTGAATAATTGTTAATTAATTTGTGAATTACTAGGTTGAATAATTGTTCTTAATTAATCTGTGAACTTTGCTGTTTTTTCCCCTCCAATCCCCCTCTTTTATCTGTTGTATTTTATTTAATTTCTTGGTGAATATATGCATGAAAATGGTGACATGGCAAATCAAATCAGAATGATATCTTCTACTCTATGATCGGTAAATTATGAAACACAGAAACTGTTTGTATTGGTGGTGAAATTCTGGATATGTCGTTTCCTATAATCTTTTATGAGTTGTAGTGCATCATTGCAGTATTAACTTTGACTTCATCTAGTAAGGAAAGTCTGTTTTAAAAATCAACGCGCCATTGTTCTGGGGAACAATTGTTATGTTTTCACCATATGTGAAGGCATTCTGCATTAACCATTGTGTGTTGCTGCTGAATAGTTCTTTGAATAATCAAAGTGGTTTTGATCACTAGGACAGTAGTATTTTTTTTGGTGACTAATTTAACAGTAGTATGCTTCAAAGTTTCAGAATTTTTCCTGAGTTGTTACTTCTGGATTGCGTGTTTGTTTGGTTTATTTTAAAATATCATGTATTTGTGTAATCGTATTTATAAAACAAACATACTAGGTTATGTCATGTTAACTTTGCAAGTCAGATTTAGGGTCATAATCTTGATTTATCATGCGTATATTAAAAAGATAGATTTTTGTGCGATTGCTCTGTACATGTTCTTGAACACACTTTATAATGAAGCTTCTTCTTCTATATGTATGTAAAATTGGCCATGCACTAATGGGGAGCAACTTGTTGAAATTCGACATGTAATGGTCTAAGAAATCATGAAGACTTGTTGAATAATATGCTCAGCAAAAGTGCCAGTTACATATCTTACAAAAGTTACAATTTGTGTATTCTGAAATTATAATTTGTGTACTCTCATGCAGAGGTTACAACTGGTCAGAAGTATCTGTAGTTATATTTAGTTATTAGAAGAAAATAACTTCTATTAGGGTTCTATTGTAATTTTTTTAATTATTATAAAACGATTTTTTCGGTTCAACTACAGTCGAACCGGTTGAACCTATGAACCAATGAACCAGTAATTAGAGTGGTTTGATGATCAGTTCGGTTTTCAGAACCTTGGGTTTTTCTTAATTGTTGAATAATTAATTAATTATTCTTGAAAAATCTGTAAACTTGTTATGGGTTGAATAATTGTTAATTAATCTGTGAATTTTGTTGCTGTTATTGGTTGAATAATTGTTGAATTTTGCTGCTGTTATTGGCTGAACTTTGTTGTGGGTTGCAGTAAAGCACAGTTGCCGGGATCGCCTCCTGCCTCAGTCGCGAACTCTGTTCCACCGTCGCCGACGCCATCTCTGTTCCACTGGCCAGCGCTACTGCCCCTGGATCTGCTCTGCTCTGTTCTGTTCTGTTCTATACTTCTAGCTTCTAGGTATTTTTTATCTTTTTTTATAAAAATAATTGTTGAATAAGTATTGTTGAATAATCTGTGAGGGTTGAATAATTATTAATTAATCTATGAATAATTGCTGCTGTTACTGCCTGATTACTTAAGCCACTTGGGCAAATCTATTAGTTTATGCTATTACCACATATTCACACTGTATTCCCTCCCAGATCAGAAGCTCACCAACTTTTTAATGCCTTCGGTGATGAATTGCTTCTTTAGTTTTATGTTATCTTCTTCGACATGCCCGAGGCCTAACTAGTCAAATGTTTGTGCAATATGACATTGTTTTCAATACCGATAACATATAAATAACTCTATTTGTTGCTAACCATTCAATGCATTATCAATTTATTATTCAGATCAGACTCTTATGCATAGAGATAGAGATATAAATCATAAATGCACTTTGTTGTTATAAACCTTGCTGTTGTTAATTAATTGCTGGAATAAAATGGTTTTTTAGGTTGAACCACAGTCGAACTGGTTGATTCAATAAACCATTGAACCAGTAGCTAGAGCGGTTTAATGACCGGTTCGGTTTTCAGAACCTTGCTTATGTTTGACTAATTTATATATTTTGCAAAGTTGATGGGTTGATTTATATATTTTGAAATTTGAAGGGCTATAAATTTGCACAGCAAAAAAAGATACGTATATAAAGTATGAATTGCTCTTCCATCAAAACCCTCTTTCCTGTTGCCTCTTCTTAGCCGCCATTCCCTTCTCTTTAATGAAGAGATAGCAGCTGCAGCAGCACTTCTTTACTCTCTCCAAACGACAACAACGAACTCCGTTTTGTTTGGATCGCGTTTTGCGTTTTGCGTTCTGCCCCTTTTTTTAAACTCTCTGCTTAATGGGAAGGGTTAGTGGAACCGAGAAGCAAGAGTTTAGAGAGATGGAGGACACTGAATTCACTGATTCTCAGCTAATTTGTCATGTTAGAGATGCACTTTTAGCAGTCACTTTGGTACGTAGAGCAAAATATCATTCTAGAATCTTTTTTCTTAGATGTTTATTATTTTTCTGATAATTAAAATGGTGGATTTTACTCACTCTTAGGGTGACAGAGAGAATTATGATGAGCTTGTTGGTTATTTGCACCGGAAAGAGAGTCTTAATCCCGATCAGATTGCTCTACTTGAGGTGAGTTCTTAAATTAGAGCACGTGAAAATTGTAACATTAATTAGTACATAGTGCTGATATTTGAATGACGTTGGTTACAGACAACTTTGAAGGCACTCTCTGGAACAGTCTCATGCATAGATTCTGTTCATCACGAATCTCTTCTTTCTGCAGTAAGTTCTTTTTCACATTGGACTTGTTGCTTGTGTTTATGTTTATGTTGTGCTTGAAGTGTTGAACTTGTTAATGTTGGAAGGAAATGGATAATTTATAAAGATATAGTTATTCTCCCTGAATTTTTTTTTATTAGGATCCATTTGCAGAGTTTTAATGTTCCTTGATTGACCTTTCTTGTCATTTTTACCCTATTTGAAGGCTGCTTCAAATGGGAAATATATCGATTGGTCTTTGGAGTTGCTTGTGAATAACTTCACTCCACCTTATCATCTCATGGATAGTCTGAAGCAGGAGAGTGGAATTGAAAAGAAGAATAAAGTTCTGTCTCGTGTGCATGCTGCTTTTGAAGCCATAGCTGTTTTGGTGCCTCTTGCCCCTTTGCGACTCTCTCCAATAGTTGTCCAGAGGATGCCCTTAACCTACAGTAAGGGACCGGTGAGTTCAATCTTCACTTCCATCCACTTCCATTGGAAGTTCTTACATAACCGCTTTATGCTAGTTGTTGCTCCATTTTGTGAATTTGTTGTTGTATGTGATGGACTGTCAACTTGGTTGACGGCAATTAGCATCCATCTAAGCTTCATTTCCCCACCCTGTTGTATCCTAAATTTATTCATGTTTACAATGTGGAGGCATTATTTACTCTTGCACTCTGAACTATGTCCAGTTGCTCCAGTAATCATTTACATGCTTTTGTTGTATGCATTTTGATGCCAAAACAATATGAGGAAACCAATATGTTAATTTGAGGAGCATTTCAAATTTTCAGATTTCTTTTATGTAGCTTTTCAACATATGTAAGAAGAACTAATTTGACAATTGCAGTATTTTGTCAAAGTTTAATTTACTTCTTTTGATACTTGTAGGAGATTCTCATGTACGTGGAGAACATGTTAAAGTTGGAAAGCGGTGCAATTGGAGAAATTGTTGGTGTTACGATGCTGCCTGCTATTGTAGATAGGTTGATAGAACTCGATGTATGTTGGTTAAGCCACCCTTTAAGTTTTAGTTTAAAGAAAGTGATGGCAGTTGACCATTAAATTAATCCCTTCTGATCTATTTCAGGTCGAAATTGGATGGGATGGCCTCTTGCAGGAAGATGCCAAAGGCATATTTGAAATGGAATTAGAGGATGCCGAATTTGCGGATGGGGATGGGGATGATAATATGGTATGGTCCAATATTTTTAATTTAGGGTTCATCTTGATGTCTCCTTTTTTTAATGGCATTTTGAAAATTAAGATGATGCTCCTCTTAATTGGTCAGATAAAAAAAAAATGAAATTAAGATTTCAGTAGGGAATCTCTTATTCTGTTTAACATGCCGTGTCTATGATATAGTGTGTTTTTGTGTTATCTAGTGAAGTTTTGTTAATTTATGTTCCATCTCTTATGCTTTGTGAAATGAAAAGATTGAACGAGGTTGTTATTATTGCTTAATAGTTCCATAGTCATCCATTGATGCTAGTTCATGTTGCTGAAATGGTGCTTGCTAGAGTAATGTGGAGCTGTGAAAGAGTTTCCTTTTTGCAAATTCACTGTCTGAAGTTTGATATTTCATCACCTGCCTCTTTTTATTGGTTTTATATGCATGTCATGGAACACGAACAATGATCTGCCTGTCAATTTAAGTAGCTACATTTCTTTTGATTAGTTCAATCATTGCGCTATTAGATGACCTGAAACACAATCACCCACCAAATCTTGTCCTCTTCAATACATCTGTTAGCGATTTCTTAGCAAGAGATGTACGATGGATGTTGATGGGAAACAGGAAGATTGAAGTTTATCTGAAATGCAAGTTGTGGTCAATCTGACATAGGTTGACGTTTGGACGGTGATTTTGTCAGAGCATGCCTGTATGTATGTTTATAAGGCTGTGGAAGCAGCCGTTAGCCCTATCAAACTATGAAGGGCCTTATTCTGGTGTTTGCCTGTTTCAGGCTAACATGCCAAGCTTATTGTGCTCAGGCTTGGCTTGATCAGGCTGTGGGTGAGGTTAGGTGGCTTTGTGAAGTGGCAAAACTTCATATGGTGAACTCAGGTACTTTAACTCTCTGTATATCATATACCATGCTGGGATTGAGTTGTCGATGATGAGTAATTTTTTAACCATACTAGATATGTCCTATACATGTCTCAATTGCAATGTTTTGAGCTGTCAATATGGAAGACTGAAACTTGTTTTGATCATCGTGATATTTTGTAGAGTTTTGAGATACGAGTAAACATCGTTCTGCTTTCATTTTTTATTCTTTGTGAATCTATACCAGTGTCTTTTTTTCTCCCATATTTGGGAGCGGGGACATAAATAGTCCGTAACTGGATGCATTGTTGTGTAGAATGGATTCAAACTACTGAACTTCTACTACACCCAATATTCAAAGTATAACACAACTCTTAAAGCACAAAGGGGTATATTACTACTATCTTTAGGCAAGAGGCACCAATACTGTTTGCTTGCTTAAGAAAGGTGTTGATATTGTTTAAAGAAAAATAGAGCCTCGTAAATATTGGCAGTTGTATTCATTTGCCGTACAATTTGACTATTTATGCTCGTCCATTTATATTTAAGGGGTAAATTAATAGTTTGCAATGGGGAACAGTTGACAATGGGCAGTGTATGTGAGTCATGTTAACAGCTGCATGACTTGATATACACTAATTGTTGCTGGAAGTATCAGTGTTGTGATAGAAAATGCAAGGGAAAATCAAATTGAATAAAAGAAAATATCCATCTTTTGGGATGTAATTATCTTGGCAAAAGGCCAAAAATGAGTAGGACCAGAAAGCAAAAAAGCAAGGACTTGGAAGCAAACCTGGTATAATTTTTTCTGCCAAATCTAACGACAAAAGTGAATCTAGATACATTATGGTAAACTAACTGAGAATCTGCTGAAATGTGTTCATAATAGAACTTGGAATTCAGAAAGTAATAGACTATTCAGCCATAGAGTTATCTCTTCTGCCATAAACTACATTGACATTACGTATTGCTGGATTCCCAAGAAGGGAAGTCATTGTGCAGTAAACTTGTAGTGGTCAAGTGTTAATGCTAAATAAGCAGTATACAGTTCGCAATCACATTTCCTTATACAATTTAGAAGAGTTATAATATGATAGTAATTAGAGTTTGGCTGGTTCATCATTTTTCCTTTAGCAGTGATCATTTGAGCTCTCCCTTTATAGTACTTTTAAAGTTCATTAACCTAAGATCATGGATGAAACTCCTTTCCTGTCATGGCAAAGCCTTGCTCATGCATCAGATTGAATCTTTGTTCTGCACTCAGCTTACTGTTAATTTTTCAGCCAACTTCTATGCGAATTAGTTGCAAGGTTTTGAAAGATGAATGTAGTTAGGTTCTATTAGGCTATTGGCTCATCTATGAGGAATATATTTCCAACTTTTATTCATTATGTAATTCTTCCAATTTACTACGTATGTTAGTTGCCAGTCTATATATCATCTTATTAACAGAAATGTGTTCTAGATTTTGTCTTCACTTTTGTGTGTTCCACAATATCACATATCTTATGTGCTATCTCATGGTTGTTTTTTATTTTATAACAGCCTGCTGCAGAATATTTAAATAGGAAAAGTTTGGAGGGAAACACAATTGCTGAGAAATTAGATAGCTTGATTGAGCTGACTTTTTTGCATCTCGAGTCCTGTCAAAGCAGTGGCCGTTTGTCTGAGGTATTTTTCAGACATTGCATATATTTGCTTTGATTTCTTTGTACTATATACTTAACTTCTATATGTTCATTAAATTCTTAATTAGGTATTTGATGTTCTAGTGAGATCATTTCAAAGGACTATTTTGAATGCCTACAAATCAAAATTCAACCAGGTACTCTCTCTCTCTCTCTCTCTCTCTCTCTCTCTCTCTCTCTCTCTCAAGTTGGTACTGCTTTGTGAAATACATTATCAATGCCTTTATTTTGTTGCAGTTTGTGGTGTTCTATGCATGTGCACTTGATCCTGAAGATTGTGGGGAGAAGTTCGCCATGGTTCTTACAGAGATGTTTCTTAGCAATGTTAATCCCCCCAATACTAGGTAAAATTGATTATGTTGTGGTTGAAACTTGAAAATTAAAAGTTCAGGTGGCTGTCATCACCAATTGATGAATTCTTAAATATTTTGCCCCCATTCATTGTGAAGTGTCGTAATTGATGTTAGTGTGGTCATATGTATTCTTTTATTTGTGATTGATATTTTTTTAACTGTAAATGATTTGATGATTATCAAATGGGGCCCCTTAGCAGCTTATTATAGAATTTAATTATTTAATTGAACTTAAATGATTTAGTGTGCTTCTCCTATTTATTGAATTATTTGTTTTGTTTTAACATCATTTTTGTGGAAGATGTAATGTGGTGCATATGATACTGAGCATTGTATAGACTTCACATATGACATTACTAGTTGTTTTCATTTATCGCAGGATGAGTGCTGTTGCTTATCTTGCTAGTTATTTGTCCCGTGCAAAGTTTGTTTCAGCGGCATTGGTTGCTAGCATCTTACAAAGGTTTGGGAACATTAGTTTCCTTGCATGGCCTAATTACTTTTTCTGTCTTATCATATAAAATAGGAAATGGTACTAACTGATATGATTATCTTCCCATGAGGTTTCAGATTGGTAGATTGGTGTCTTAACTATTGCAAGTCACATGATTCCATTATGAACCCGCGAGCACATCAAGTTTTTTATTCTGGTTGTCAGGTATGTCGATTAGCATTTGACATTCTATTCTTGCATATGGTGAGGGAAGGGCTATAAATCTGATGACTTGACACTAACTGGACAAGTAATGCAACAGGAATAATGTTATAACATTCTAAAGATTCTCTTAAAACACAGATATAATTAATCTCTAGAAATATTTATAAGAAAATTCTTAATTTAGTAACTAAGGATGCTTGGCAGAAGTTGATAGGAAGATAAATCATTTTTCAATGCCATTGTTTGAAAGCTTCCAGTATTGCATCCTTTGATATGTGCTTTTGAGCCCTCAATCCTCTTCTGTTTCATTGGCTGTTTATTGTAAGCAATTGGTTTGGTTTGGTTACTTTACAAATTATTTTAACCTGGTTAGAAAACTTAAGTATTTCTATGAACTGCAAAATCATTTCATGTTAATGTTACCGTGTTTATTATTTTTATTTTCAAGTTTTTTGGTAGATTATTTGGATTTTAGTGTTCATAAGCTTGTTTTCGTGAGCAGGCGCTCATGTATTTGCTGTGTTTTCGATTGAGATCTCTGATGGATGCTCCAAGGCTCAAAATGCAACTTCTAAATATGCCCATGGAGCCAATCTTGCAACATAAATTGAATCCTTTGAAGGTAATGAACTTCTCAAAAGCCATCATGGTTTATAGAGAGCATAAAATGCTAAGATTTTATGGACAGTGATATAGTCAGCTAAAGACTGGACTGATTTTGGTTAACTATTCTTATTTGCTTCCAACCTTGATTATTGTATCTAAAATGTATAATTAAGCTTACATTTCTCCAACAGGTTTGTCTTCCTACTGTAGTAGTGGAATTCCTAAGACAAGCAAAGGCTGCTAAGCTCTTCATGACATCGGAATCATTTGCCTTCGATGATATGCTCGAATCTGATCTTTTGAGGGCATTTGGCGGGATAGATAGACTCGACATGTTCTTTCCTTTTGATCCTTGTTTACTGAAGAAAAGTGAAAGGTTTGTAATCTAGTTTTATGAAGGAAAAAATCGTTAGATTTGTCCAGACTTTTTTCTTAGTTTAGTTGTTGGTGTTGCTTCTGCCTTCCACTCTAAATTTCATTGCTGTGTACAGTTATATAAGGCCACATTTTGCACGCTGGTCAAAGATCAAATGTGATGGCGCCGATGATGACGAATTCAGTGAAAGTGGCAGCGATGCATCTGATGACGAATTTGCCGACATGAATGAGAATGATACGATTGAAGATGACATGACAGTGAGTGTACAAGCAGGTTTGGATTTCAATCCTGACTTGAATAGAATGTCAATCACGCCCAAGAACAAGTCTTTGTTGCATTTTCAACAGCAAAATGCAAGAATGCCCGCAAGAATCAGACCATCCACTAGTCCAGAGTCTTTGTAATGATATTCTTGTGTCGAAAAACATGTCAATTTTGCATATGTTTTGGTGTGGTAGGATTAGGAAGTCTTGTTGGTGTTCTTTATAGTGAAGAAAACAGCGGGGAGCATTGTGCAGTGTTTTGGGTTATTTTGCCCCCATATTCGGGCAATTGTAAGTGTAGTTTTTAACGTCTGTTCACTTTGTGCTGCCTATTAAAGAAAATGAGTAGAGGAAAGAGTAAGATTGAGAGATAGAGACTAAGAGGCAGAGATTGAAATAAACTTCAGTATTTTGTTTGGTGTAAAGTGGGAGACAGAAATTGAAACAAGAATAAAACTCTAATTTAATTTGCACAAAAGGTAAAATTGAAATTAATTAATTGAAATGAGGATATTTTAATTATAAAATGTTATTAAAGTTTTAAAGAGACAAAAATTTTAGTATCAGTCTCTGAACTAACAAATATGATATTGAATTTTAGTTTTCCAGTTTCTGTTTCAGTATCTCAAAACAAAGCTACCTAAGACTCTGTTCCTCTTCACTATCTTGTAATTGTAATGTTCTAAAAATAACTACGTCAAAGTAATATTTATTTACTGCAAAACATATGGGCCATTGCCTTAGAAGCTAAGGGTACGGTTCGTTGGGATTAGTCTTTTTCTACCCACAATAAAATTCTAGTGAAGGGCAGGAAGGAATATCGATATGTACGATGTAGATAGAGACGACTAACTTGCCAAAAATAGAAAAATAGAATGGTAATGTGACAAAATAATTGATCGAACAAATATCACTATCACATAACATAGTCTCGATTTTGTGTTCCTATTAATATCTTAGTTATTTATAACTATCTTTGACGTGCATCATATTCATTACCTTACATACAAAAAGAAAAGATAATTGATATTCATTATTCATTATGATACAAAGAAATCGAGTTAGCTAGTTCTAAATTTCTAATAGAAAGAGATGGAACTGCTACAGTTTTGCGATTGGGTTGCAACTCTTATGGAGCACATAGGTTCATGATACACTTAGTCACTTAATCTGAGCACATTGCGCCATCAATATCTCAACCAATCATGTTCATTTCCGAAGTTTGAAGATTATATTAAAAAGATAATGACACTTGATCATTATGAGTTAGACATACAGCATTATAAATCATTTAGTTGCAGGAAACTCCTCATTCAAACATCATAGGACAAAGCTAAATACTTAAGGAGTAAATATTTGCACTAGTTTTTTTTTCTAGAGGAATATAAATAAAAAAAATTCCATTAACCAGTCAATGCAAAAGCAGTTAGAACCGATTCCAGTCTAAAACTATTGCTTGTGTTAACGTGTAACTATTGATTAACATATCTAGAAGTGTTTTAATGACCCAAATCAATAATAAACAAGAAACAGATCTAAAAGAGGACATATATATAGATTTTCCATGCAACATATGTAGTTTCCTTCAATCCCAAGGAAGATGAATATGATAGAATGAAAATAATTATAAAAAAAGGGAACAGTGTACAAGATCTATTCATTGGCAACTGACTCCAACCTAAAGTTGGTCGAGGCTGCATTCTTGAAATGAGGCTTCGAAGGAAAAACAAAAATAGAATTTGAAGAACTTGAAGGCTGGTATGCTGCTGAGTATCTCACTGAAGTCATGGAAAATCTAGGTAACTGTTGCAGCCCAGAAGCAAGTGGAACTAATTTGTAACTGAGAATGTGCTCAGATTTTGGAAGAACATATACAGTGTCATTATGATACCCTGATAATACAAAACTTTGTGCATCTGCCAGTGTGTATTTGATTTCCTGCAACAATGGTGTCTGGTTCAAAATCCTAATATAGTATGTGAAGGGGTCTCCCAAGATGTCACCGTGGTAGAAGCAGATTGCTCTTTCCACCCCCAAGTCCCTCCTCCATGTCAAACACACAGTTCCTAGTACAAGCTTTGAAATGTTTTTGTCGGAACTCACTGAGAATACTTCTTGAACTCTCTTCCAGGAGCAACAAGGGCAGGGTTTGAAAGCTCCTCATTTCCATGTTGGTTAGAGCAAGTCCTTTCAACATCATTGTCTGCTTCTATGGAAATGGACTTCAACCTTATTGGCAACTCCGTGCAATTCTTTGCGCTGACAATGAGCAGAGTTTTTTGGACTAAGGGAAGTGATTGTGACATATTACATTCTGAAGCTTGCTTGTTCTTAGAGAGAATTAATGGGTCCCGTCTGAATGGCATCAAAAAATGATGGTTAAGTTCAATAGGTTTAGGCCGGTGCCACTTGATTTCTAGTTTGCATGACCAAGAATCTCTTTTCTAAAAGGGACAGAAATTAATCCAAATGATTGCTGTACTTGCTTTATTTTGTCAGAATCTAAATGAGAATCATCTTCCCCTTCTGGTCCAGAAATACCAAGCAGCTGGACATGATGACTATCCAAGGCCTCCCCTCACATCATGACCTTTGGAAATCACTGTAACAGGTACCAAGAAAATCTCTCCTACTAATGCAGGACCAAAGGCACCAAGAGGAACATCTACCTGTGGTTCTGGTTCTTCAACTTGGATGATCTTCTGACCAGATAACACAAGAACGGAATCTTTTATTGGAACACTTTGCATACAATCATCCAATGTCCAAATAGGTAAACTATCCAGTGAAGCAGGGCTTTCAGCTCTGCAGCAGATTCTGAAGTGTGGTCCAATTTTTGCAATAACAGACTGGCATTCGAGTTTTCCACTTTGATCTGGAAAAGCAAGTAGAGTGAAGTTGATGTCTCCACTCGGTGCTGTTGAGTATCACTAACTCCTACTGATTGAGGTTTTTGCGCATTTGAAACAAAGAAATTACACCTAGGTTGGTTGAACTGGATTTCTAATTGATCAATCTCAACAGTACAGGGTAAGTGGGACAGAAGTGATACTGAAATCGAGGTCGATGACCCAGGCTTCATTGTCTGTTCATGGAAAGCAACTAACGCAATCATTGCCAACCCTGAAGCTGAAGTGGTTTGTCCCCCATTGATCTTGAGGTTATTCAGTTGTTCATTTGGATTCGACTTGCAGGACCAGCTGGAGCGGTGTCTCTCTGGAGATTGGCATCAGATGATATTGGGAGTGCAGCCATTTCAAGAGAACTCTTCCGCGAGCACTCCCGCAAGACATCCCTCTTTTCTACTTTCAAAAATCTGCTTTTGCATTGCTTTAATCACCTTCGGAAAAATATTCCTTACCTATCTGGAACCCACAAAGTGCGCCCATCCTCTGAATGTTACTACTATTCAAGGATTCGTAAGCTTTTCTCAGAAGATCAATAATTTCAAGTGAGTCTCGGAATCTTCTTCCTTCAGACACAGCATAGCGCATGTACTCTTCATCACTGAGGCTGCAAATAAAAATCCATATTCAGATGATACCCATTAAAAAATAAATAAATAGATAAAATGAACTTATTTCAACCAATTAAAACTGTTTAATAGATCAAATCAAAATCAAATTCTTAATTTCTTTCATAAATTTTTTATGTAAATAAAATTAATTATAACTTTTTTCTGGTTTAACTTAATTTTAGGGATTGTATGATTAAAAATTTTTCTTTTATTTTAGACTAGTATTTTTTCCTTTTTTTTTTATTTTCTAGTTATTTTTATTTCTGTAATTCCTCTATAAAGAGGCCGATTCTCTATACATTTGATAATATAATATATTTAAGAGGTAATGACCAAATCAATACCCGAAAAATTCAAACGCTGACGTTTTGGTACCTCACTATTGTTATTGACAAAATAGTCCTTAAAAGATTTTAAAATTTGACAAGCGTGCCCCCGAGTTCACCGGAACAAATTTCCAGTAAGCACAATACTGATGTGGCCACCGTATTTTGGTGACTTGGCAAACTACCCCCAAAGTTCCCTTCCCAACGCACACTCCTTCCCCTTCCCTCTCCCCCCTGTCGCAGCCCCCATCCCCAACGCACACTTCTCCCCCATTGTAGTCCCCGCCGTATCACAACTCCCTCCCCAACGTACACTTTCCCTTTTTCCCTCAACACCACCATTCACAGGAACAACAACTTTAACATCAACAGCAACAACAACCTCCACCACTCTCCCTCTCCAACGCACACTACCCCTCCCTCCCTCTACCACACCACTCGCAGTAACAATAGCCTTAATATCAACAGCAACAATAATCTCCACCACTCTCCCTTCCCCAATGCACACTCTCCTCTCCCTCCCTCAACATCAACAGAGTTGCCCCAAATCATGAATTGTCCCAAATGTTTAGGTTAAATTATCATTCAAAAAAATTAATAACAATAAAATTTAGAGAAAACAAAAAAATTCATATACAATAATCAAAAATAAAATAAAATAAAATAAAATAAAACTTAATACAACACCACTAAAGGAAGAATAGAAGAAGAACACCAGACACAGAGGGTACACGACACGATGGAGCCAAGATGAAACCCAGACAGAGGAGGCATGGCAGCAACTGGGGACTAGCAGCAAGCAGATACAAGCAGTGAAGGCGACAGCGGTGAAGGCGCACAGACAACCACCGCCACAAAGGAGATAGACGACACTAGCGACCGCAGAAGACCCAACGATGAGATGGCGACAGTGCGGTGTCGATGACACTGGCTCTGTAAGATTGAGAAGGTTGAACTCCACTGCTATTTTGGAAAAGAGTGAGTTAAGAGTGTGAGACACTGTGTTGGGAAGGGGATTAGAATTCAAAGGGGTAAGGGAAGGGGATTAGGGTTCGGGGAAGGGGGGTTTGCCATGTCATCAAAATGTAGTTTCCATATCAGCACTGTGCTTGCCAGAGATTTGCTCTGGCGAACTCGGGGATACGCTTGTCAAATTTTAAAATTTTTTAAGGACAGTTTTGTCAATAACAATAGTGAGGTACCAAAATGTCAGCGTTTGAATCTTTTGAGTACTGATCTAGTCATTACCTCAAAGGCTGCTCAACATGTTCCTTACTCAATGATGATTTTTCAGCCTCATGAACAGTTAGGATAAAGCGTATTTTAGAACCAGATTTGCTGTCTTTGAGATGTGCTGGTTTTCCAAGAATCTTCTAGCAGGTTTTTTGGATGTGACGATTTATTACAATGGTCACACCCACATTGGAGGGGTGCTTTTGATTTGATGAACTTTTAAGTGCAGCTGGTGCCATTAAGAGTGCATTAGACTCTAAAGAAGTTTGTTCAATCTTGCCTTTTTCCATCATCAATAGCTCTACGAGTTTCCTCTCTTCTAACTTCAGCAAATACTTCTCCAATGAGGGTAGGATTGCTTTTCCAATAATTCTGCCACGAACTTCATCTAGCTCCACGTTGAGGTCTGTAAGAAACTGGAATATCCTCCCTCTTCCACTGTTTGTTGGTGGTGTTTGGCATCAGCAGCTGAATTTCACTTGTAGTTATTGAAGTGGTCAAGATCCTGCTACACCCGCTTTAATGTGTAGAAATATTTGGTGATATTGTCACTCCCTTGTTGAATTTCTCTAGCTTTTAGAGTAAGTTCATAAATATGGGATTTATTCCTAAGATCAAAGTACATCTCCTTGACATTATCCCACAATTCTTTGGCAGTGGCATAGTACATGTAGTTACTACTGATATTCTCCTCCATTGAGTTCACCAGCCATATCAGCACCATAGAATTTTTGGTATCCCACACATTATATTGCAGGTCAGTGATGTTAGGCTGGCTTCGCTCACTGGTGAGATATCCAATCATCCCTCTTTCACGAATATACATCTGAACTGATTGAGACCACCTAAGGTAGTTTGACCCATTAAGTCAAAATGTGGTGATCTGAACTGAATAGGAGTCACCACTAACTAGTACCCGTTGCTCATATTTAAAATTTGATGGAGTAGGAGTGATGTTCTCCTTCTGTTCAGGATTAATGACTGAGGAACTGTCAGCCATAGCTATAAATCAGAGGCACAGTACAAAGATCTTGCTCTGATACTAAGTTCAAAAACATGTACCAAAGCTTTCTTGTAATCTTCTCTCTATTAGTAAAATCTGCAAGGATTCCAATTGTGATGTGACATTCTTTGACATTAATGGTATTTTTCACGACCAGACATCGGAAAAGATGATTGGCAGTGCTAAGATGATGGACGGATTTTATCATTTTGAGGATATCTCGAAGGATACAATAGCTCAAGGATTTAGTGATATAAGTTCTATGCCTATAAAGGTTCAAATAATGCTCTGGCACTATAGACTAGGACACCCAGTTTTTCATACCTCAAACATTTGTTTCCAATATTGTTTAAGAATATTGATTCTTCCTTACTTAAATGTGAAAGTTGTATTCGTTCAAAGAGTCATAGAGCTCCTTATTACTCTTAACCTTATCATGCATCTAAACCTTTCCACTTGATTCATTGTGATGTATGGGGTCCATAAAAAATAACAACTCAATTTGGAAAAAAATGGTTTGTAACTTTTATCGATGACCACACACAACTATGTTGGATCTATCTCATGCATGAAAAATATGAGGTTTCTAAAATTTTTCAGTATTTTTCAACAATGGTAAAAACACAATTTGACACAAAAATTTCAATATTAAGAAGTGATAATAACACTAAATACTTTAATAAAAATCTTGGTAAATTTCTTCAAAAGAAAGGTATTCAACATCAATCTACATGTCCCAATACACCCCAACAAAATGGCATTGCTGAAAGAAAGAATAAATATCTTCTTGAAGTAGTACGTGCCATTATGTTTGAAGGTAATGTTCCAAAGTATTTATGGGGACATGTTGTCCTAACAGCGCTTATCTCATAAATCAAATGCCCACACATGTGTTAAATTACTGCACACCGTTGGATACTTTCAAAAAGAAATTTTCAGCATGTAAGTTGCATTCTGAGTTACCTTTAAAAGTATTTGGTTGCACTGTGTTTTTATATACACCCTCATATCGAAGTAAACTTGATCCAAGGGCAGAAAAATGCATTTTTATTGGCTATTCTTCAACTCAAAAGGGTTACAAATGTTTCAAGCCACACACCAAGAAATTTTATGTAAGCATGGATGTTAGTTTTTTGGAACATGAAACCTTTTTTAGAAAAATTCTCTTCAGGGGGAGAGTCTAAGGGAAGAAAATTTTTTGCATGAACCTTTACCCACTCCTATCTTACATATTAAGGATACCACTTTAACTAATCAAGTAAATTCTGAAACAATTACAAAACAAGATATGGAAACCAATTCTGAAATTGTGCCAGAATTAGTTAGAATCCAAACAGAAAAAAATACCACAATCAAAAAAGGAGTTTCGGTCTTATGTTCGAAAATATCCCAAGAAGACTAGAGACCATCCCATCATCTCTGCACCAACCCAATCTGAAAATTTGGAATACAGCCCAACTATAGTACTTCAGGAACTTCCAGGTAAATCTAAAATTGTCACTTCTAATAATAACTTGCCAATAGCCCTTAGGAAAGAAACCAGAACCTGCACCAAAAAGGTACTCAAAACTAGCACCAACCATCCTATTTCCAATTATGTCTCTTACCAAAATATCTCTAAAAAATATCGAGCTTTTACTTCTAAAATTACAAATCTGTTTGAGTCTAAGAACATAGAGGAAGCACTAGATGATTCCAACTGAAAATTAGTAGTGATGGAAGAGTGGCATGCACTCAAGAAAAATGAAACTTGGGAGACTGTAGATTTGCCACAGAATACAAAATTGGTTGGCTGCAGGTGGGTTTTTACCATCAAGTGCAATACTGATGGAAGCATAGAGAGGTATAAGGCTAGGTTAATAGCTAGGGTATACACACAAACCTATGGAGTAGACTATCGAGAGACTTTTGCTCCAGTTGCCAAACTCAGCTCTATACGGATTCTCTTATCTCTTGCTGCGAATTACAATTGTCCTTTACATCAATTGGATATAAAGAATGCTTTCCTGAATGGGGAGCTAGAGGAAGAGGTGTTTATGAAACTTCCACCTGGATTTAAGGCTGAACTAGGGAGGAATAAAGTGTGCAACTAAAGAAATCTCTCTATGGATTGAAACAATCCCTAAGAGCTTGCTTTGAACGACTTGGAATGGTGGTGAAGGGACTTGGTTATACTCAAAGCCAAGCTGACCATACACTTTTCTATAAATATTCAGCAGCTAATAAAACTGCCATTTTAATTGTATATGTGGATGACATTATTCTGACAGGTGATGATTTTTTAGAGCTAAAAGACTTGAAGGAGAAGCTTGCCAAAGCAATTAAAATCAAAGAACTTGGCTCATTAAAATACTTTCTTGGAATTGAATTTGCAAGGTCTAAGGAAAGCATTTTCATGAACCAACGAAAGTACATCCTAGATCTTTTAAAAGAGACGGGATTACTTGGTTGTAAAGCTGTTGAAACACCTATAGAGCCTAACTTAAAATTGAAGTCAGCTGAACCAGAAAATGTAATGGACAAAGGGAGACATCAGCGGTTGGTAGGGAGGTTAATCTATTTATCTCATACACGTCCGGATATAGCCTTTGCTGTGAGCATGGTAAGCCAGTTCATTCATTCACCTGGTCAAGAACACATGGACGTTGTCTTTAGAATCCTAAGGTACTTGAAAGGGTCGCCAGGGAAAGGGTTACTCTACAAAAAGCATGGACATCTTCAAGTAGAAGCTTATACAGATGCGAATTAGGCTGGGAATGTCATGGATAGAAGGTCAACATCTGGGTATTATACTTTTGTTGGCGAAAACTTGGTTAGTTGGAGGAATAAAAAACAAAGTGTTGTGGCACGAAGTAGTGCAGAAGCTATGTTTAGAGCAGTGGCTCATGGAATATGTGAAGCACTATGGGTAGAGAAAATCCTACAAGAACTAAAAGTTTCAATTTCTCCACCAATGAGGTTGTATTGTGACAACAAATCTCCAATTTCCATTTCTCATAATCCAGTGTTGATAGAACTAAACATGTTGAAGTTGACAAGCATTTTATCAGGGAAAAGATTGAGAGAAAACAGATTTGCATCTCATATGTTCCAACCACAGAACAATTAGCAGATGTTCTAACTAAAGGATTACCCAAGACTTTTGATAGCATAATAAGCAAGCTGTCAATGAATGATATCTTCAAGCTAGCTTGAGGGGGAGTGTTGACTAGATCAAATCAAAATCAAATTCCTAATTCCTTTCATGAATATTTTATGTAAATAAATTAATTATAAATTTTTTCCTTTTTGGTTTAACTTAATTTTAGGGATTTTATGATTAGAAATCTTTCTTTTATTTTAGGCTAGTATTTTTTTCCTTCTTTTCTATTTTCTAGTTATTTCTATTTTTGTAATTCTTCTATAAAGAGGATGATTCCCTATATATTTGATAATATAATATATTCAAACACTTCAACTAACACTTACGCCATCATATCAACATTATCTCCTAGCTCAAGTATCCGAGCGAATCGACCAACATAGGTTAAAGGAACAACAGAATCAGCACTATTAGTATCACTAGAGATTTCTGTCGTTGAGATTACAAGCTCCAGTCTTCTGGCCCAAATAGTGGGCTGCTAACTGTTTCATAGATAATAATTAGGATCACCTAGTGAGTTTACACAAGCACATGAATAGGTTCATAATACAACTTTGCACATACAAATGAGGAGTAACAGTTTGTAAAAACACACATGAATACTGAAAAACATATGTATATTTTAGTACTATAGGGAACTCAATGTAGAGGACTCTCCCAACTAAGATTGGAACCATGGATCACAGCAATGTGGTAGAACCCCCCTCCTTAATAGTATAACAAACTTGTAATTTCCTTCTCGTTAATGTTTAATATGAATAATGGGTAGGAAATTTAAAAAATAAAAACAAAACCTTATCCCACTAGATGAACATGGTAGATAAGAAGTTAAAAGTGAAATATAAATACATAAATCAATCAATAAAATGCATTTTATAAATTTATTTTTAATAAAATAACATTCAAACATTACATTGCCAACCAATCACAAAAATAAAAGTATTCTAAAATTCCGACCAAGCGTTAGCATGGATTTTACATATAAACATTTTATTGAAGAAAGTTCAAGATTAAAATTCAAACCTCTATGTTGCCAATGTTACGAATACAACCTAAAACTGGTGTAGGCATTTTCTTTCCTAAACATGTTAGCAGCATAACAAAAGTTAGATAGTAAAAGAGCAGTTCTCACATGGTAGTAATAGACTGGATGAAATTCCCACTCAAACAGGGGTTTAGAAGCGGAACCTAGAGTAATAGGAGGAAATATTTGAGCGGTTTTTGAACTTGTCTCCAACAATTCACCAAATACCAAATACTACCTACTCATCCAGTCCCAGTGAACAAATATAGCTTCTAGAGTACCAACAAGCCTTTTGTATGCATTCTTGTGCTGACGAAACCATGCCACTGATTCTGTGACCCTCCCACTATGTAGTAGTAAGGTGCATATCTTGAAATTCAATTGTTCGGAAACATATTTTATCTCAACCAACCATTGTATTGCAAGTAACCTTGTTGTCACCCCAACAATCTGTATGACGAATATAAACAGAAAAAATGTATGTCACAACTTTAACATTTGCTTTGGAGACAATTGTTACAAAAACACAACCAAACTCGAGTCAAACACATGCAACTTCATTTAATAGTAGGGGAGACAATAGAAGATTTCAAGCATCTTAGACAACAGTGCAAATAATATACTACAAAATCAGATACTATAGATGCTCTTGGAGGATGACAAGACAAGCTCCTTGCAAGGCTATAACTTCTAAACAGAAATATAGTTGGCAAATGATAATTGAGAAGTTATATTTCGATAGTTGACTAACAGTAAATAGTAATACTAATAACACTTGCGCTCAATGAATATATCTTGACAATTGTCAAGAATGAGAACAACAGATAAAAATTAAAAATGCAATATAAACAATTTTCAAAGACTATTCACATGAAACGCACCTCTCGCAGTGTATGATATCTCTCTTCGTAATATTTTAGCGCTTCGGGCCAGTCACTTTAGAATTCTACATATACAGCAACCTAGCAATTCATAGCATCTAGATAAATAATGCACACTTTCTATTTAATAAAAGTATAAAGAAGCAAAGCATGCACAAGTTCTTGAGTACAATAAACAACATAAGAAAGTCAAAAGGCATGATCACTGTAATTCCTTTTCTACTCCTTCAGAAAGCATGATCACTGTTATTCCTTTAATCCTTTTTCTACTACTAAAATTCAATCAATCATACATTCATACATGCATCCATACATAATATAAGCATTTGGATTTCCAACTCAAAATAGCATCCAATAGGACCTTGGTTGGCATGTTAGTGGCACCGGCATAAAAAGTAAACAGGAAAAGAAGAAAAATGAATTCCTACTTTGAAGCAATAGCGAACAATCAACTCAACCGAGCTAACATTCTTCTTTTTTATCCTCTATTTTACCTTTCTTCCATCTTCTCGGTAATACGTAGTGGCTAATCCATAAAACGCATTTGCCATCCTGCACAAAAAAGGAGAACAGAGCATGACGACAATGTTGTTGTTTATAGAGAAATTAGACAAAAAAATTTTAGAAAGATAAAGCATCCCTATCAAGTGACTGATTGAGATCTGAGTTGTAATTTGGGTTTCACATAATTACATATTTAGCATCTACATCTGCTCGCTTTTGTAGGGCAATTATTCTATCCTCAGTGATCTCATCTGCAATCAAAGACCCTAAAACATATTACAAACTCATTGCACACCTCTATCTATAAATGACATTAAAAGAACAATAGTGTCCCTTCCTCTAGTCGCTACCTACCAATCAAACAGAAACATAAATACAATAAAATACCATTGTTCACCACGTTGTATTATTTCAATTCGGTGGACTTGGTAATTTTAAATCAGTTGATAGCTAGTGTGTTCAAGGTTTAGGGTTATTCTGATTGCATGCAGCAATGCTCTAGCTGTTTCATTATTTATCATGTTTTATTCAGTGCATCAATGGGGTTCGGTTCGGTGGGCTCATAAAATACTTTTTATTATTTTTAATGGAATATAATAATAGTTTAGGATCATTATTGACCTACTTCTTGTTTAATGCAGCAGCCCTTTGGAACCGTACCAACAGTGCTGCGAAGAAGCACTGGCACAACAATCCGAACAACAAAAGCAGGCTGTTGAGGAATCTTCACTACGGAATACGGAGCCAAAACCTCCAATGAATGTGTAAGTTTTAATTAATATCATTTTTTATAATCTTCTGGTCTAGCTGGTAATTAGAATTCTTTTTATTAGTAAAATTTGTATCATTACTGAAATCTTTTCTGTTTAATGCAGCAACCCTCCTAAACAACAACAATAACAAGAACCTCTGGTGGCACGCAATTAGAAGAAGAAGCACAGCCTGAATTGTATGTTTTACCATTGTTCACCATATTGTATCATTTTGATTCACTAAGTTGTTTGACATCATTTGTTTCATATCATTATTTAATATGTTTATCGTCTTGCAGTGCTGCTCATCCTAAGCAATGGGAAGATAACATGCCTTCCTTTAGCCTTGGGATAAGTCCCCTAGCATCTCAAGCAACTCTGATAAACCTTCTATTTTATGAGTCATCTTGTGCTTAAATTGAGTGTTTTTATCAAATCTTCACCCATTTAATCATGTAACTTGCATGGTTTTACTATTCCTTTCTCATTTTATGATATATGTGAAAACATGTTTCATATGCTTTAAAAATATTAAATTTAATTATCCTTTATTACCATTCGACGTTGTGATTTGTGTGTTAAGTATTTTCAGGTTTCAAACTCCCCCCTCTCAACCAACTCAGCCATCTGAACCGACTGTTTCAGACCTGAAAATCTTGGCAGAGGCGGTGGTAGATACTGGGGTGACGGCAGCATTGAAGTTTGCTAAAGCAACAACTGCCGAGTCAACCTTTACTATTGCTGAAGTTTTCAAAACTCTGAAGAAAAAGAACATCACAAAGGAGTTTATTGAAAAGTGTTATCATTGGATGACACTTATTAAACGGACCAAAGATAATAGCAACGAATATGATGCCATATTTGTCTTAAAGCATGAGGCACTTTACGAGGGGGTTAGAGAACATTTCATGTCTCTAATGCCCAAAGAACAAGTGGAAAGCACGGTAAATTCTTTGCCAATTGAGTTAATGTTAATGATTTTTCTAAAGACTCTTATACATTATATCTCATAAATTTTCTTCCTATCGGTGGTGACTATACATAGCATGATTCTTAACAGCATAAAATATCGCCGGTATCAGGAACAAATATACATTGTGCCACAGAATATTGTGGTAAGCTAAATATCTTATTCCCTATTGATTGATGTTTATCATGTTTTATTCGAATCATGGAGTTCTATTCAGTGGACTTGTTCATGTTGATTCTGAGCATGATTCCTGTTCGCTTCGGTGGGAATGTTCATATTAATTCACTAGTCTGGTCGCTTCTGCTTTAACTGATATTCATTTTACAGATGTTTATGTTGGAAAGTCATGGCATGGAAAACACTGATAAAAGGACAAATAAGACCTACCGGTTCGATATCCCACAATATGATCACCATCACTGTTTCCTTGACAAAAGAAAACTTGCATCGCATCCATTTGTAAGTTATTCATTTCTAAAAATTCTTTGATAATTTTCTCATTTGCTATTGTTTCGACTGAAATATTCTATCATTTTCCCAAACTTCAGCTGTTTGTGCCGCTTTGCAACGGAGAGCATTGGTGGTTGTGGATTGCCGATGTCAAGAAAAAGGCATTCTATGTCCTTGACCCTATCAATAAAAAGAAAGAAGAGATACCAGAATCAAGAGTGAAACTGAACAAATTTGTTGTAAATTATTTTGTTGTAAATTATTCAAATTGTACAGTATATGAGAGGAGTTCGGTTCACTGTTGTTGCTTCTCTTTATTTACTTTTTGTGTCCCTTTCAGGGTTTAATAATTTCTCAGATGAGGGTGTATGCTGGGGCGGAACCATTAATGGATGGAAAGGGAGAGGAAGCAAAGTATATCATGTTGAACGGTCAACGTACAGAGTAAGAATCTTTTGCTTCTATAGTGCTATTTTTAATGTGTTTATTTTGTATACTATTAATCCTATTATACACAATTATTGCTTAGCTATGATTGTGGCATATATGTCATGAAATGGATCGAAACAATTGGTCCACAAAAGATCAAAAGCGGGAAAAGATATAAATATAAAGCTTGGACACAAGTAAGTTCTTTCTAAATTAATAAAGTTCTTTCATTTCTTATTTCACTTAGGTTCATTTCTTATGTAACTAATTCCTTTCAATTGAAATGTAGGAAGAGATTGATGACTTCGGGTACCAATATGTTTCGAATATTCTGTTGCATAAAATGAACAAAATAGACCAAGTGATTCAGACATCTGAAGCAATAAGACTCCTGAAGCCATATGTTGCCCTCTCCAGCCCTTATTATAAATTCTCATATGGGGATTTAGATAGTAAATAGGATATACTATGATTGACTGGTTGTAATTAACAATATTTTGTTTAACTTGTTGAAAAAGAAAACAATGCTTCTTTCAATGTATATATGTCAATGTTAATGTAAATGTTAATGTATATATCTAATCTTAATATCAAAGTATATATCGAATGTTAATATTTATATCTGATTCAAGATGGATTACTCCTTGTCCTGTCGGTCTGAGATGATAATTTATATATCTGTTAGAACTATCTGGCTGCTATTTTGTTCCAGGTTCTCAGTGATTGTAATCAGTGCATTTACCGGTACATTAGGAACACCAAAAAATACAGTGAACCGAAATTAATACACTGGCCAAACCGAAAGTTGCAAACACAGTACACAAATACAAAGAGCTAATTATAAAAAAATGTTTCTATCAGTATTCAATTTTCAAAAATACCTGAACTCTCTGAGATAGCACAATAAATTCACTATTCAATAAAGAAAAGATTGACTTTTGGAATAAAGAATTTCATTAAAAAAATTACTATTCATTAAAGACTAATAACAATAAAAAAATTAACCCTCCTATAACCTTGGTGAACCGAAATTTGTTCATGGGTGAAAAGAAATTTATATTAATAAAAACTAAAACTCGTATAATTCTCTCCATGATAATTCATATTTGGTGTATTGTAAAGGTTGGAGCTTGACTGAATCGATGTTCCGCCTTCTAAAAGGTTCAACTACAAAAGACATAATTAATTGTATATTAAAAAAATGCACAAATGAAATTTTCCCTAATCGAAAGCAAGTCAATTTTACCTCACTTGGAGCTGTCTTTTTCTTTTTCTTCATGGCATTTGAGATCTTTTTTTCATGTTTGATCCAAGTCTGTTCTTGGGCCGACCTCTTGTTTTGACGTGTGGCGGGCTTTGAAGGTTGTTCACGTCGCTCAACGTCGCTTCTTCGTGGGATAACGAACTTTTTCCTTTGCTTCTCTCTTGATATTCTTGCATCTCGGCCATGACTTTGTCAAATGCCCGGTGCAGAATTCCGGTCAACTCCTCGGACTCAGATGCAAATTCGCATATATTATGTGATCGAAACACCAATTCATCGAATTTCTTACTTCTCGACTCTAGTAGAGGCTCATCTTGCCTGCTCTTAATGTGTGTGTGCCTCCTCTTTATGTTCTTGCTCCAGTGTTCCAGTATGTATTTTGGTGCCACATTTTCCACTCGCTCGAAGCTTAGGACGCTCAGGGAATGGCGGCACAATATGCCCCTTGACTCGAACAGCAAGCACTGCATTTTATCTTTCGTGATACTGCGTCGTAGGTGACGAAAAACTTGTTGAACGTAGAGTTGGAAACCTGCTCTACGACTTCGTATGTTGTGAAACCTAAGGTGGAATGCATTGATCTTGTGATGTAGTTCACTTTACCTCTGAATTGAGCTTGAACTTCCCTGAACTTCTCCTGGGTATACACATACTGAAACTGCACCTTTATTGCTGATTTCGTTGCACATGATATCACAGTGTGAAAATCTACAGCTTCGAATTCTCTCTTTTTGCTCTCTGCTTGCTAGGCAATTGTCGTATTGCTTCACGAATTGTCTCAAGGAGCTGTTGCATGTGATGAACTTTTTGAAAAATGAATGCATACTCTCGCTCCTTTGTGTGCTTCTCATTCCGGCCCGGAAGTGGTGATTCAAGTAAACTGGAATCCATATATGCGATCCTCGTACAGCTCTGCAAAATAAACCGAACCAAAATGGTGTGGTGAACCGAAACCAATGCATGTTTTAAAAAAAAAAGGTATAGGCATGAAAATAATTCAAATTGAAACCTCGATTACCTGAAAGCCACTTGTTCCCTCCGAGGCCATACTTTGTGAGGAAATTGTTCCAGTTTCTGTCAAATGCGTCTTTTGTGTACGAGTTCCAAACAACATGGCTCATCTCTTGTTCAATTTTGTCGTGTTGCTTGTAGCCGTTTAGTTTGTGTAGGATCTTCTTCATGATGTGCTAGATGCACCATCAATGAATTGTTGTTGGCATGCACAGCTCAATTGCCTTTTGAATCGATGCGCATTGATCGATAAGAATACCTTTTGGTGCCTTCCCTCCCATGCAACGTAGCCAACACTCAAATAGCCATTTGAATGATTGGATGTCCTCATTTTTTATCAACGCACATTCGCGAAGTGTCGACTGACCATGGTGATTCATGCCTACAAAAGAACCTAAAACCATATTGTACCTGCATAAATAGACGCACCCAGACAGTGGTGAACCGAAATGTGTACATTCACCGAAGAAAACACTATATGTGACTGAATGGAATACCTGTTTGTGTTGTACGTAGTGTCGAATGAAACCACGTCTCCAAAATACTCACATGCAGCCCTGCTTCTTGTGTCGGCCCAGAATGCATGCTTGATGCAATGATCGCCTTCGAGGTTGAGCTCAAAGAAGAAATTTTGGTTCTTCTCTTTCATTCTTAGTAGGTACTTACCAAATTCTTTGGCATCGTCTTCTTGGAAAATATTTCGTACTTCCCTTGTGATATAATTCCTCACGTCTTTTTCTATAAAACTTAGTTCACGATGGCTGCTAGCTGCTGCCATAAATGATTGGTAAATTTTGCTCGATCTGATTCTAGCTTCCTCGTTGGTTTCGATTGTACAACGCACAACATGCTAAGCTCCCTATGTTGTTTGAGAATCTCTGCCGAGTCTGGACAGCAAGGATGTGAATGATTCAGAACGACTTTGGAAATTGTTCAAAGACCGACGTCCTTCATTATGTGTACGTAAATCCTGGCTGAACAGCTTAACCACTGAGGGGTTTGTCTTCAGAGTTGGAGATATCTTGGATTTCCACATCCCCTCTCTGCTGCATACGATTAGTTGATTCTTAATCTTGCCTCCGTCCCGAGTCGTGTTTCTTATTTTGGTAGAAAAACCAGCAAGTTTGGAATAATCTTTGTAGAACTTTTCAGCTTCTTCTATTGTCTTGAAAATCATTCCCACCTTTGGGATAAATTTTTCATTCACAACACAGCTGGTCTACATGGTGAATCGAAAACGTAATTATGGTGAACCGAACATGTACTCATGGTGAAAAACTCTATAGTACTGAGTGAACGAGTACTGGATGAACGAAACATAATCCAGTGTGTTAAAATAAATTCAAACTCCTTTTATGCTTACCGAACTGAACAATTACTCACAGTGAAAGAATTGTATAGTACTTAGTGAATGAAACATAATGCATTATACAAAAGCAAAAATAGAAACACATATGTCTACAATTTAGATATTATCAATTCAATTCAATTTAGAGTCAAAAACACCTACGTCCATTGAATTCAATTCAAATAAAATTAACAATCGCATTCCATTCAATTCGATTCAAATTTGAACAATCCAAACCTCATCAGCATCATTCATTTCAGAAGATTAAACCAGATCGTTCTCATTCAACTGATTTGAAGTTGAATCATTCATTGAATCCACTCAAAAGTGTAAATCGAAGAGGAAAACAAAGAAGAAGAAGAACGACAAAGAACAAGAAAATGCGAACAGAGGAGAACGACGAAGCTTATTAGGTAGAACGCGAGCATAGAAGAAGAAGAAGAACAAAAACGCAAGGGGAGAAAAAAAGAAGAATAATGAGAGCAGAGAACAAGACTTACGTTGAGAAAGGTTTATCACGCAGAAGAAGGTTTACATTATATGAGACGCGTGTATAACAACGACTGAGGGGGAACACGCGTGTGGAGGAAGTTACTTAAATAGCTTGGATAAAAAAAATTACATGAATGTAGAGCTTTTCTTATTTAAATTTTAGTGAAATCAGTATATGTTTTTAAATATAGAACAAATGTTGTCTCTAAGATTACCTAGCCAAGATATAATCTCCATGTCAACTACCCAACCACTCACCATTAACCGAAGTGTGAAATGGATTATATAAATAGCATCCTAACCCAGTAACCCCCAAAAACCCTAATCCCCTACGGCGCACTACCCCTCTCTTTCTCTCAGCCAGCAACAACAGCAGTCACCGCCCCCGCCGTCGCCGAACTCTTCTCGTCAACCAAAGGGTTCCTCGCCGCCGGCAGTGACACACATAGGGTTAGCTCAAAGCTCTTGGCCGTCCATCCTCCTCGCCGCCTGCATTTGGTCTTGAAGATTGAAGCTCGTGGCCGTCTTCTTCTTTACATTGTCTTCATTTTCGTCGTCGTGGACTTGCAGATCGAAGCGCGGTCGGTTGGATTCCTCCACCGGTGGTCAGGTTTCCTTCAATTTTTTTTTTTTTGTTAATTTCTATAATTTTGAGTTCCTATTTTTTTCTAATGATTCAAATTTATGTTTGCTTCAATTTATGGTTGTGTATTTTGTTAATTTTACTGAGCTATTGAAATCTGATTCTTGAGTTGCTATTTTTTTTTCTATTGTGTTCTGAATCTAAATTGGGGTGAGTTGCTGCTTTTTTTCTGTTTGTTGTATTCTGACTTCTGAATTAAAGTTGGTGGTGGTATGATTAATTTTGTCACGGTGTTTTACATTGATCTGCATATAATCTACATACGAGGACATACATGTATTTCAGTTTCTTTATACAAATTTATTAGACCCAGCAGAAAGGTTGCAAAAAAAACTCAGAAATAGAATAAAATCTTCACCCTTATGCCCTCATCTTTATTCCTTCCATTTTAGCATTGTTAATTCTTCAATAATTTCTTTTTTTAATTTCTCCTTTTACACTAAATTTAGAAAATTAAAAGTTGGTTTGGATTTTCCTTATTTTAATTTTGAAAAGAATAAAAAGAGATAAGATTTTACTTATTAGATATTGTTAATGTAACCAAAAAAGATCATGCTACATGTTTCATTGTATATTTAATTGTTAATAATTTTATTTAATATTTAATTAAATCGGTCGAACTTTTAAATTAATGAATCAGTCATTCTATCAATTTATTGACTTATTGATCAGTCTGATTCTCACAATCTTGATTATTTTTTTTTGTTTCCCACGGTATCTGCCAATGGATTGCTGTATGTACAAGGCGGGATTTGAACCCCCGACACTTACTTAAGCGGACTAGTGAGCTAACCACTAGACCAATCTAGGGAGTGGATCTTTTTCGGTGAAAAAAAACTGGATGATATGTAGTTTTTAATCTAATCATTCATCACTCTCTCTCTCTCTCTTATTTATTTTTGGTCTTACTTATAGAATTAAAGGTGAGAGATCACACTGTATTTTATCAAGTGTTCAAAAAACTGGAAAGGATCATTTCCGATCAATCTAACTTGGTTTGTGGTATAATAAACTACATGGTGGTATATTATGATTATTTGTTTTTGGTATAATAAACTACATTTTCATTTAAAAAGCCCAACTTATGGTGGTATATTAGACTAGTACAAAATGGGCAGAAACGATAGTACACATTGGCGAATGGCCCAATCTAAAAAAATATACAAGATTTTATATCTGTAGACTGAAATTGAAGCATGGCCCAAAATACTGCGTTCAAAAATTTTTTGATCAGTATTATACTAGATAAATTCTACTCAATCTTCTCTATAAATAATAAGTTATTTCTTATAATATGTCTAATTATCATTAGATAAAATATGTTGATTATCATAGTTAATATTAATTTTTAATTTAATTTAAATTATGATAACCTAATTAATTAATCAAGGTATAACTTTTTTTTGTAACTTATAAGAATTATTAGCGAATTCTATTTTATAATTATGATGAAAAGTAATTGCTAAAATTTGTTATTCTTTGTTATTCTTTGTTATTATGAACCATGTAAAGTCACTTAAAGTTTAATTTCAATTATTATAACTCAGGTTAAATTAAGAATTAATATTAATTATAATAAATTAACAGATTAAGTATGATTTTGGTCCTTAAAATATAAGTTGAAATTTTTTTTGTCTTCAACATTTTTTGCATACAAAATCATCCCTAAAGTTTAATTTGGTTTTAAAATTATCCTTAATTTAGGAATCAAAATCGTACAAAGCTGGCGACGGAAGCAGAGTCAGAGATGGATCGTGGACAACTTCTTTTCTTCTCCCTTCTTTTTCCTTTTCCCTTTGTACGAGTAAAAATACTCTTTTTTTTATAAATTTTTATTATGAGTTATTTGGTTTAAAATTTTAAGATTTAAGTAAAAATGACGATTTTAAAACTTGGTTTTAAACGTTAGGGATGATTTTGTATGCAAAAAAAGGTTGGAGATGAAAAAATTTTCAACTTATACTTAAGGGACCAAAATCGTACTTAACCCTAAACTAACTCATTTTATCCAATAATAAATAGATATATCACAAGAAATAATTTATCTTTTGTTTAAATTCATGTAAGTTATTATTAGGGGTAAGTATTGTTTTAGTCCCTAACGTTTAGGGTCAGAATCGAAACTGTGCCTCATGTAATTTTTTATTTAAAATCATCCCAAACGTTTTATTTCGTATTAAAATCGTCTTTTTAACTTTTTATAGACAAAAATACTCTCCATTATCACTAGCACATTTACTACTACCACCACCTCCCTTACTCCCACCAGATACTAATAATCAGATTCAAGAACACATTATTCAAATTTAGAAACAACAACATCAAATTCAACAACAAAATCAACACACAACAACAATGAAATAAAAAAATAACAAACTAAAATCAGAATTAGAAGCAAAAATAGAAGCAGAAACAAACACAGAAATAGAAGAAGTAGAAGCAAAAGCTCAAGTAGAAACAAAAAGCAGAGGCCGAAGCAAGAAGAAGCAGAAAGTAGAGGCCAAAGTAAGAAGCAAAAGTCGAAGCAAGAAGCAAAAGTCGAAGTAAGAAGTAGAAGCAGAAAGCAGAGACCGAAACAAGAAGAAGCAGAAAGCAGAGGTTGAAGCAAAAACCAGAAGTCGAAACAAGAAGCAGAAGCAAAAATGGGGAGGTGCAGCGGCTGCGAGCTCTCTCCCGACTTGAGTCTCCTCTCTCTCGCGAGCTTTTCTCTTTTCCATTTTTCCTTTTCTTCCCTCTCCTGTCGCGTCCTTCTTTCTTTTTCTTTTTCTCTCTTGTGTTCTTTTTTTTAATTTTATAATTTTTCTATTAAAGTAAGAGTAATTTAATAATAAAATTAAAAATTTTATTAAAAATAACGATTTTAATATAATTTTAGAGTCCAAAATAATACTTACCTCTTATTAGTATGAGTAGAGAATAATTGGAGTGGTTGGGGTGAGTGTTGTAGTTATAGACATAGTATATAACCCTAATGAGTGTTGCGTATGTCATTGGCATGACTTGGTCACTTTAATAAACCGTTAAAACATCACCGAGTTGTACTACAACATTATGCTCTAATCTAACTAATGGTTTACTTGCAATTTGGTGCCACATCTTCCGATATTATATATATTACCCCAAATAATCATGTGGCGACACATTGTTCCTGTTTTCTATAGTCAAATATTTGACTAAGGCCATCCCTATTTTCTTTTAAATTCATTGGATGATGTAGTGTCTAAAAAAATTGTACATTTTTCTATTAATTTCAATTTTGACCTGATTACATACATGTATGTTCTAAGTATTTTTATATTAGTATTTAGTAATTGTAACTTTTTGAATTGTAAAGACCTAATAAAAATATTGAAATAGTTTAAAGCGACTACCAAATACGTTAGACTATCAATAATAATAATAATAATAAGTTGGCAATTTCGGATCCACTATAAATTCATATATAATGCTTTAGGGGAAATTTGCTTTTAAATAATCTGTTAACAAAACTATTCAAATATGAGAAATTTTATAATATGTATATATTGTCATTAGTTTTTGCTAATCACGTGACAACTTGGACACTTAATATTATTTACTTTCCTGATGGAACTTAGGAACACTCATAAATTAATGTAAGCACCTTCATTTTTATTAGTATAGAAATCATGAGTTAAGGTTTTCATCAAAGAGGGGGAGGGGGATTGTCAAAGAAATTAAGTCACGATGATAATTATATTCATTATGAATTATATGCATATTAATTATAACTATCCTATAAAATCTGTAATTATTAATTAACTAAAACACCATATCTATCATCATCACAATCCGTATCCTAAAGCATGACTTTTCCCCTAAAAATTTCATTGTCTTGGGTTAATAATTAACGAGGATTTTGATATTAGAACTATCAATGGGAGTTTATTTGTTAAGACAAAAACACTGATACCTCAGCAATAACATGATAGTATCTTTCTTTGGTTACTATATCCTAAATTGAGAAAATAACTTCTCTTATATAATAATAAACAATTGATACACTTCTTTCACGTATAACTACAAGACATCTACCAAATTATAACTGAGTCACTAACAAATTAAAAGAACCCTCACAAGTCACAACAATATAAAAGAGAACACTTTATTGTTCTATACTCAATACTATAAGGAAATTTATTCAAAGTGCAGACAAGCTTGAAAAATGAAATCCCCATTAGTTGACCAAAATTTTAAGACAATAAAGAATGCATTTATTTACAGACATGGGATATTAAAATAAAAATATAAAAATATAAAATTATATTTGATAAATGAAATATAAATAATAATATTGTATTAAAAATATTAAATTAATATATTTTATGTTTATTTTAAAATTAAACTAATACGTAACGAATATGAAAGAAAAAGAGAAAATATTGAATTTGGTTTTTAAGTTATATTTGAGTCTTAATTTAGTTTTTAAAATTTCAATTGTCTCAATTTAGAGATTAAATTAAGACAACTAAAATTTTAAAAACTAAATTAAGACTCGAGTGTAATTCTAAAGACTAAATTGAATATTTTTTCAAAAGAAGAATATTAATTTTTGAAATTGTTTGCTTGAAACTTTGAATTAAAGAAAAACAAGTTTTGTTGATTGTTGAGATATGAAGGGGTGTGGTGGGGACAGTCACAGGCGTGCAAGCGTGCGTCTTTGACCCAACTTGCTTTACTTGTTACTGTTCCAATAACCCCTCACTCTTCTTTTTCTCTCTCTCAATTAAATTCTAATCACACTCCATAATTCATTTAAATAATAATAGTAATAATTAAAGTGAATAACATTAACAACTACTATTATTAGAAGGTCGAAAATTCTAACACAGGATGCAGCATTCATTGACTCTCTTCCTCTCCTTCACCCTTCTTCCGTCGACCGTGTTCCCTGCATTTTTCAGCTGAAACTCCCCACACCCATCTCTGATTTCACCTCCAGATTCCAAACTAAGACCTTACACACAAAAAAGAACGCAACTTGCAACTACCCAGACTTCGATTCTGCCTCATCTTCCAAGTCCAAAGTGCTTCCTTTTTGTTTTCGGTTGGTCAACGAGGTCAAGATGCTGCTGAGCTTCAAGGGTATCATGTAGATCGAATAGGACACAGAGGGGTCTGTGAATTAGTGAATCAATTGGTTTTATGACTTGATTATTATGAAGGTGTAGGTGAAGATTAGTGTGGGAAACGTGGAGATGGTGACTTCAACTTGCAAGGGTTCTTTTCTTGTTTGTGCAATTTTGGTGCTTGATTTGGTGCTTAAGGTCGCTGGCAATGCAGAAGGTGGGTGGTTCCCTTTTGTCCTTGCTCTCTATTGTGTTTTAATTCTTCCCATTAAGCAGGTGCTTTAAATGATCAGGGTGGGGAAATTTTGCCCCAATTAAGCTACTTGTTCCTTTTGTTCTTTCTTTTTGATCTACTTGATTCCCTTTCGGCTTTATTGTAGCTGGGTCATGTGTTAGAACTGGAGAACTTACTAATACACTTGGAGTAGCTTTTGTTAAGTTTCAACTTAGTGCTTCCCTAGTTGTAATATATGAGTTGATAGAATTGAATGGCTTTATGGTTTTTCTTAGTTTGATGATAGCCTTGTATCTGTGACATCAGTTTGGGTTATTCATTTATTTGTTGATTGTTGAGTAGGGAATGTTCAATCTTTAGTACAGGATATCACCATAATTGGTGATTCTAATAGTATGGGAGGCTTCTTTATCTCAGAGTGGCTTGTGGAAATGCTTTTGCCCTTGGAGAGAAAGAAGTGGCTTTCCATTTGCTTTAAAGTTTAATCTTTTTTTGTGAGTTAGTTAATTGTGAGATGGAGGTTACTAGGGTTGACTCATTGAAGTTGGGATTCATGTTTTGTGATTCCTGAATCTGACAATATTTCGCATTGCACCATAAATGTGGAGACCACACAACATAATAATGAATATCTTTGCACCTGAATATTGCTTCTATCTAACACAGGTGATGCCCTAAATGCATTGAAGAGCAACTTACAAGATCCTAACAATGTTCTTCAAAGCTGGGATGCCACCCTTGTCAATCCATGCACATGGTTTCATGTTACATGCAATAGTGATAATAGTGTGACCCGTGTGTAAGTTGATATGTAACATTTAAAATTTCCTGTTTATTTATGGTTGGTTGTCTGTATAGTGATTATTAATCCCTTTCTGGTCAGTGATCTTGGAAATGCAGATCTATCGGGTACATTGGTTCCAAACCTTGGTAATCTACCAAATTTACAGTACCTGTAAGTTGCTATCCATATACTCTTTGTGATCAGATTATTTCATTATCGAAATCTTTTGAGTTTATATTCGGGGGGTTTCAATTACAGGGAGCTTTATAGTAATAATATAACTGGAAAAATCCCAGACGAGCTCGGAAATTTGACAAACTTGGTGAGCTTGGATCTTTACTTGAATGTGCTAACTGGTCCAATACCAGCTACATTGGGCAAGCTTAGTAATCTACGCTTCCTGTATGAAATACTTCCCTTATTCTCATATTTATATGCAAAATATATTTGACTTGATTTCAATTTCGTTTCTCCTTTACCTTTTCAGCATCCAATTTATTGTTTGATTTCCCATGAAATATAGTTAGTGGTAGAGTACATTGTCTGCGACATGCTATTTCATTTCCAATAAAGGCTGTGGTATAAATGAGCATATACCTATAGGAAAAGTATCTTTCATGTACTTCTATTTGACTCAATAATGAGTGTGTGTTGAATTGCATGAAATATATGGTAATTAATGATAGTGCTCAGTGGTTGTAAAAATGAATAAATGAAGCACTAATTAAATATGGTCAAAGGTCCACACTCATGCTTAATCATATAGTTATATTTGTTAAGTAACTTCGGTGAACTGTGATGCATCCATGCCCTCTATCTTTTACTCTCTATTTTTTTTTCATGTTTCAATATAAGTAGTATATTAGTGATAGGCTTATTCTATTTTTAACTCTTTCCTGCTTGAAACTTGCACAATTTACTATTTAGTAATCATTGTTGCACCTTTTTGCTGATACTGTTTTATATTAAAGTATCAAATCTTATTACCTGCAAATTAATTCTTCCTGCCCTCTGAAATAGGCGTCTCAACAATAACACCTTGTCAGGAGGCATTCCCATGTCTTTGACCGGGATCAATTCACTGCAAGTTCTGTGAGTGTGACTCCTATATTTTCATTTCCCACTGAGTTAATATAGACATGTATTTTTATTTATAATTGTTTACTATATTTTTGAGAGTGCAACACCATGATTGTTGTGGAATGCAGTGATCTCTCAAACAACCAGCTAAAAGGAACTGTGCCAGTCAATGGTTCATTTTCATTGTTTACTCCGATCAGGTTGGTGCCAATAGTTTTATTTATATCTATGACTATTGTTAAGAGGTGACCTCACTGTTGACAGTTGGTGGATTCCAATTACAGTTATCAAAATAATCCTGGCTTGATACAACCAAAGAATGCTCCTTCTGCGCCATTATCTCCTCCATCAGCACCTTCTTCAGGTTTTTTGTTCTTCTATTGTTGATGATTTTGAATTGTTGAAGATAACTTGACCTAAATATGTTTGTTTGTATCGTAACTCTAGTTCCCATTGATGTCACAGTCTGTTGAGCTAGACGCTAGAACAAATTACAAGTTTATAACTATAACTACCTTAACTTGAAGCCAGACCCAATTTTGGTTTGGAAAATAATGAGACTGGGGGCTAGGGGCCACAGCTCCTTCAGGCCAACTAGATCAATAACATGTTAATAGCAGCTCATCCAAAATGTTAAATGTCTGTTAAAAGTTATTCAAAAATGTAAATGTGTGAAGATGTATTCGTATACTCTTGAAGTAAATGAGTCCCCAACGAAGCTTCAAATCTTTTCTTAATAGTATTTTATCAAATAAAAGTAAAAGAAACTTTTTAACATGGTATGAAGTCGTTTGTTATATTTAGTGCTAGTAGGAAAATTTAATTCAACAGTTGAATTGATAAAATTCAATGTTCACAACTTTAGTACTTTGTGAAACAACTTTTTCATGTTGTGCATACTTTGCTTTTGTTTCCTTTAGAAGCTGTCTCCGGTCTTTACCTTGCATTCCAACATTATGTTCACCCTGTTACCCCTGAAGGACAAGGAGAAAAGTAACTTTTGATAAGTGGCAGGCTACTGTTTTTCCCCGCGTTTATTTTTTAATTAATGAAGAGGATGAAATGATGAACACTAGTCTCTGAAGACATTAAGGATAGCCCCTTTAGGACAAGCGTATATGTCTCGTGCTTAAATGTATTGCCTCCACAGGTTAATGTGCCTAATGGTGTAGTCGTATAAGTCAAAATATAATTATGTAGAACCTTGGGATTCTTATCCCATTAAATTAAATTCAATTTCTTTGAATAGACTCATGACTTATTACTCAATCCGTTAATTCTTTTTGCAGGTAACAGTGCTACTGGAGCTATTGCTGGAGGAGTTGCTGCAGGTGCTGCCTTGTTGTTTGCAGCCCCTGCTATCGCACTTGCATATTGGCGAAGAAGGAAGCCTCAGGATCATTTCTTTGATGTCCCTGGTTAGTTGAATACACAAAAGATGGTATACATAATGATAAATGCTGTGCATTATAGTTGCCACTGATTTTCTGACATCTTATCTGTCTTTCAATGACAGCTGAGGAGGATCCTGAAGTTCACCTAGGCCAGCTTAAAAGGTTTTCGCTGCGTGAGCTGCAAGTTGCAACAGATAACTTTAGTAACAAACATATTCTCGGTAGAGGTGGATTTGGGAAGGTATATAAAGGGCGTTTAGCTGATGGTAGTCTTGTAGCAGTAAAAAGGCTGAAAGAGGAGCGCACACAGGGTGGGGAGCTGCAATTTCAAACAGAAGTGGAAATGATCAGCATGGCCGTGCATCGCAATTTGCTTCGGCTCCGTGGTTTTTGCATGACACCTACTGAACGGTTGCTTGTGTATCCTTTCATGGTTAACGGAAGTGTGGCATCATGTTTACGAGGTAATTATTGAGTCAACAATACAAACTGCTTTTATTCATAAATTACTTTTCTTCCTATGCATTATATATAACTTCTCTTGTATGCTGTATATGTTAGAAATGTTATAGTCAAATCATGGATTTCTTTTTTATTTAGTATTGAAGAAATGACATTTATGTATTTTTAGATGTTATCTATTCTAGAACATAACACGCATAGATATACAGAAAATTTTATACAGTTCAAATGCAAATTAATTCTTACGGCTGGTATTCAAACTGTTTTATGTTAGATACTTGTTGATTGATATTGCTTGTCTTATTGTAGAACGTAATGAATCTCAACCGCCACTTGACTGGCCAATACGCAAGCGTATTGCATTGGGAGCTGCTAGGGGGCTTGCTTATTTGCACGACCATTGTGACCCTAAGATTATTCATCGTGATGTCAAAGCTGCAAATATATTATTGGATGAAGAATTTGAAGCAGTTGTTGGAGATTTTGGCTTAGCGAAACTTATGGATTACAAAGATACTCATGTTACCACTGCTGTACGTGGTACAATTGGGCATATAGCACCAGAGTACCTCTCAACTGGGAAGTCATCAGAGAAGACAGATGTTTTTGGATACGGTGTGATGCTTCTTGAACTAATAACCGGGCAGAGGGCTTTCGATCTGGCTCGACTTGCCAATGATGATGATGTCATGTTGCTTGATTGGGTAAGTATTCAGATTTTTCAAAACATGTCATCCCAAGGAGTTGAACAAATTTTGCTAACTGTATTATCTATGAATCTCTTGACATGATTACTCATGCTGAATATTTTATTTTGTTGCTTTCTATCCATGATTCTGTAACCTCAAGTTCCTGGCTGCATTGTTCTGAATTGCATAGGCCATGTGTAATATTAGCATGAATGAGTAACCATTTTTGGCAACTGGCATTGTTTTGTGGGTGCAGGTTAAAGGGCTTCTTAAAGACAAGAAATTGGAAACACTGGTTGACGCGGATCTGCAGGGCAATTATAACGATGAGGAGGTAGAGCAGCTAATCCAAGTAGCGTTGCTATGCACACAAGGCTCCCCTATGGAAAGACCGAAGATGTCCGAGGTGGTTAGAATGCTAGAAGGCGACGGTTTGGCCGAAAAATGGGAGCAGTGGCAGAAAGAGGAGATGTTCCGTCAAGATTTTAACCACATCCATCACCCTAATGCAAATTGGATAGTAGACTCTACTTCTCACATCCAAGCAGATGAACTATCTGGTCCTAGATGATCCTTTTCAACATTCAGAAGGCAGCAGAAGGATACCAAAATCCTGCACTGACAATGCTTTTTCTGTTGGAAAATAGATACACTTCTGATTTGTGCATAATGATTTTCTTCACCCTTTCTTTTTCATCCTTTTTGAAATTATGTTAATGTTAAGAATACATGCCCCATTGATCATATGTTGTGATTATTAAAAGAAAGAAGAAATTTGTTGTAATTTCAGTTGGGTTGTCATGTTGCAGGATAAAGTCTGGCCCAACAAGCAAACCACCACTTTTGTCAATGTATGTATGAGAAAATTAGTATAGATCTTTATGGAAATAAATACAATTCTGTTATCGTTCTCAGACAGGTATATTTTGGTAGGTAGTCTTCTGTTGATGTGGATTCAGCCATTCCGACAATCATGAATGTTACATTATTATGCGAACAAAATATTATGCATCACTTTTTGTGTACATTTTGTGTGTGCAATTTTATTTTTGGTATTAAACTAATTAATAAGAAATAAGAGAATAAAAAATTTATCTTTTATACCGTAAAAATATATATTTATCAAAGAATCATGCAAATATAAATTTTTTAAAAATTAATTTAACTCGTCCATAAGATATGCACCTACTTTGGCTACGAAGTTTTAATGTGGATCTTCCTACATATTAACTGCTACTAGATAACAAGAGCGAATCTCAAGTTATATATGCACCCATAAGCCATAAGGTAACTTGAAATCCCTATCTGTATCACTATATGTCAGCCATGAAACAAACCCGCGTATGAAGTTCCAAATTAACTAACCAGAAGCACTGCCATTGTAGTTTGTGACCCAGAGATTAAAAACGAAAAAGAACAAGAATCACTGACCACAATAACCAAGAGTGAACAGGTAAGGGACAAGGAGCATTACACTATCTAATCCACAATTGTACTTACATCTCACCTTGTCATAACCCAAAATTGCTCGACTATTTTTAAAGAAAAAAAATTGTCATAAGGCAACAAAAGTCGTTCAAGCGTTCGCAAATTTCTATTTACATACAGAGCCAGCTAATATACTGTACATAGAACAGAATCCCAGAAGAGGATCATCTCCATTTCATTATTTTCTTCCTGTAGTACCAATGCGTGGTTTGCCCTTAACCTCAGACTCCTGTGTATCACATGTGCATAAATGTCATTAAGAGATAATAAAGATATATTCTTTTAGATGAGTCATCAAACCAAAATACCTGTGGCAAGTGGAGGAAGATGTACGTCTTTGCTGTAGCAGGATTACAATTTTCTGCCCCTTTACTCCAGTCATAGCAGACCTATAAGCAGGATACAAACAAATTAATGCTAAATGTTTACAAACTCTTCCCATCTCAGCATCACCACAAGTAGTATTAATCTTAATTTTAGTTGAAACCATGAGATACATATGCAAGTTTTGGTAAATCTGATGCACAAGTACCATAATTAACTTAAAGAAGTGCTTGAAATTAAATTGGTGCTAAAGTTTATTCATTAATGCTGCAAACTCAAGAATTGATGTGGGTATACCGAGTAGGCAAATATTGAACCATCATTATTGAAGGTACTGCAAGGAATAGGTTGGTTGCATCTTAACATGGCCTGGATAAGAAATCTTGAATTAGAAAAGCATGTATATATCAGAAATACTACTATGCATGTGCCAGTTAGAAATTCAACGAATGTCATCAAAGACAAAAATTACCTTCAACCTCTGTTTACTATCCTTGTCCCAAAAATTGAAAGCACCATCTGATCCAGCAGTTGCAAATGTGTGGTGTATCTAAGGACAATGGGAAAGTAACGAGAGAACCGATAATAGGCAAGGGTCAACATAGTTCCCAATGATATAGGATGTCTACCATTGGTAGAACTGTGGTTAGAAAGTAGAAATTAAGGACAACTGTTGCATTAACAGGGAGGCCCACAAATCATACATAAGTAAAGAATCAGCTATGCACTAGACAGAAGACAAAAGAGAATTCGTGCATAGAATTCCAGAAAATTGCACAACTAAAGGATATAGAATAATAGATTTAAAAGAAAAATTAGATAAAATAAGTAAATCGTAAATTGCCACAGGCTACGCATTTGTCAAATATTGCAACACACCAGACCTTTAGATCATCGGTAAAATATAAAGTAAATCAAGACTCAAATCAGCATAGTCGGGAACATATATCTCACCGGATGGAAATTTAAGGAGTTGACAGAGTATATTTCATTTCCTTCTCTGTGGCATTTGAAAGTGAAGTTTTTTCCCTGCTGACCATCATCCAAATGATGCACCCCAACTCTTCCTTCAATTGATCCAACCTGCAGTAAGTATATTCTCAGTTTCAACAGTTCAAATTAATCAACTTAGACTTATACAGATGGAGCCCAATCATGGAGGACAAATAGTTAGGCTAACAGGTGAACTTAGTTTCATTAGACGACAGACAGAAATTGAAGTGTAGTTCCCCTTTCTTTGCTGGAAAGAATAGATATAAGCGTGACTTGTAAAAATAACCAAACATCTAAAAGAAGTGGAGCATGATACATACCAAGAAACCTTGTTGATCAGGGAATGCTGCAAGGCACCTTGTTTGATACTTTAAGGGTGAAACGATTCTCTTGAATTCAACCTGTTGCACATGAATAATAATGCCCAAGCTAAGCAATTTGAGAAACCAATGATGTGTAAGCAACAAAACAGCCTCATGAAATACAGAGAAAATAGACCCAATATCACAAGTTAATTATATGACTGAAAGACAACACAAATCTAATGTAAAATATGATTAAGTTGTGATAAACTAGATCCAAGTGAAGTATTACCTGAGGATTTTGCAAGTTGTATACAATCAGATTTCTATCAGCTGTGCCAACAACCATCAGAGGATGCCTCACTGTCATTGCATAGCAGCGCTCCGGGAGTTGCTGGGTGTGCACTGGATTTGGTTGCCTTGTATCCCAGTACCTAAAAGTAGCCAGAAAATGTTACACGGAGAGGAAAGAAGTACCAGATCACACAAAATATCAGTGAAGAGCTAGATATGAAACCATCCTCATATGTCTTATAGTGAGGCTATATATAGAGTGAGACTTATTTTCATACTCCCCCCCCACCCTTTTTCCTGTAATAATTTACTTCAATTCTAATTAAAAACAAAAAAAACCACCTGAGTCATGCTATATTATTCAATGGATACCGTAAAATCAGCAAATTCTATTCTAGTACCTTACCTCAGAGTTTTGTCCCAGCTTCCTGTTACTAAAAGGCTCATCTCCGGAATCCAGGCGATCTCTTTGATTGGTGCATCATGCATTGCAACAGTCATTGGTTGACCACCAGATAACAAAGGCCACATCTTTACTTGCTTGTCACAGCCACCAGAGAAGACAGTTGTGCCATCATCTTTCCAAGTAGAGCACAAAACCTATGCAGAAAGAGAAACATTATGATGTGCAGACCAATTGAAAGAGCTTACTGCTTCCAGAATGTAGGTTTTAATCGTCAAGTACTACTACTAAGTACTACATGTGGTAACTAGCACACATACATTGAAAGTCCAACAGGACAACAATGCATAATCAACCCACGAAGATCACACATGCAAGTGATCTAACTATGTTCTTCATTTAAATCAGTCAGACATTGAAATAATAGTCAATCCTGTATGTCATAGTGAAACATAACACCCTGGTTCTTGCACTCTAACCATGACCATCTACTTCTCATTCCTAATTTTAAAAACCATCTTGCTTATACAGAACACCGAACACACAGACACTCATAAATTCACATGCAATACATGGTAATGATAACTTAGCACAACCTAAACACCTTACCGGGTGGTCATGAGATATAGATGCCTTGGGGACAGTACCAACATTCACCCCATTCCTTGCTACCTCCCAACACCGAACCTACAAGAAAAAGATTCACAAAGTAGCACTATATCATAAGCCTGTTGAACTGAGACCTTTTCAAAATGTTGCATTCAATTGCAAGCAGAGAAAAAAAAAAAAGGGTGAAATTTACGCTACACAAGTAAACAATTAAGAGAATGATGATGATTCACCTGGTTGTCCCAGGAAGTGGCAACGAGGAAATTAGCTTTGGGACTGAAACTGAGACTTGAGACTGAATCAGTTGGAGGTTGATTCACCTGACAAAAATTAAATCCCCAAAAACACAAGTTCAGAAGCTGCTTCTGATGAAGAAGAAAAGAGGAAGAGATAGAGAATTCTATGATACCTCAATGGACTTGTTAGGGTTATGATTCGTGCTTGTCAAGAAATTCGACATTTTTTACGCCAATTTTTTTTTCGGAAGATTTTCTCTGAGAAAATCACTGAAAAACAGAAAAGAAATGAAAAGAAAAAAAGTGTTTGCAGTTTGGAGGGAGAGTTAGTAAAAGAAAAAGAAATGACTCGAGTGTGCAGGAAAGGGTTTAGTTGCGGTAAGAGCAGGTGTAGGAATTTAATGCTGCGACCTAGCGTTTTTGCCACGCCTTTTTTATGGGCTATTATCAAGGGCTCAGCGTGCTTATGACGCTTTCATTATGGGTGTTTTTGGACATTGCTTATGGGCTTATTTTTTTTGTTTCTCCATTATTGGCCACTATTTTGGGCCAGAGTTATAATATCTGTTTCTTTCCTACTTAGTCCTCTTGTACGGTCCAAGGTAAAAAAAAAATGTATATAACTAAAAAGGATGGAAAATAAAATAAAAGTCCGTCTCCAATCTGCAGTGATGTGCAGTTTTTTGGTGACTAAAAAAAAATTGTATTAAGTATGTTATAAAAGGGGCACTCTACTATACAGATTGGAGTGGTATAGAGAGAATATAAATTCCTTTTATAGTTATTTTTTATTATTTTATTGTTATTCAAAATGTGAATCCTACCTTTATCAATTTCTCTTTCATCCTATTAAAGAAAACATCTGTAAACTTAGATCTGTACCTTATAATTCACCGTTATAAAATTGGGTTGGTCAAGTAGTCAGCTCACTCATTCGCTTAAACAAGTGTTGGGAGTTCAAACCCCGCCTTGTGCATGCAGCAACTCATTGGCCAGCGGTAGACCCTTAAATGGAGCTCATATCCGCGACGGATTAGTCCTTAATCTGTCGGGTTGGAGACACCGTTTGGGTAAACCAAAAAAAAAATACTAAACAAAAAGGAATATGAAAAAAAATTTAAGCCGAAATGATTAACATGAATTCCAAATTGTTAGATCATGGTGACATAAAGAAGTATTATTTATTTGATTGACTTGCATAATTTAAAACTATCAATGTAAATAGAGTCACACAACCACATCTTATGGTATTTGTTGGATGAGAATACAAAATATTATTATACTATAAAGTAGAAATGCACATTTGATCACAGCTAAAGAATTTAATTAGAGAGCCCAATTTGCCAACATTTTAAAATTCTTTTTATCATAAATTTTAAAATCTAAATCTTAACTCTAAATCATAAATCATCTCAAAAAATGAGAGTTAAAAAAATGACTAATATTAACTAATTAAAAAATAGTTTTTTTCATATTTATTCTATATTTTTTATATTCAAAAATACTATTTATATATTAAAATTAGTCATTATATATATTTGTGCATAAATATATGTATAATTTAATTTATTTTTAATGTGTATTTTGTATTTTTATATGTATTCTACACTAATGATTTATTTTGATAATTAATTTTAGTGTATACTTAACTCGATTGATTTATATTACGTACATTTATAATGCTTAAATTTATTATTTGGTTTTCCCCTTTGTTTCTGGCCTTTGAGCGCATGCAATAATCAAGCATAATACTAGCCTATTATTGCATATACTTAGATTTTTGTCTTGCGTATTGAAATGAAAAGACAACTATATTATTGAAGGAGGTTGATATTATTAATCCAATATATATAAGAGAAATGTGTTAATGTTCGATTAAGATATAAATTTAGCTAGCTGGCTTGCTTGCACTTACCGACAGAGAAAAGAAAATTATCTGTTACTGTTCAGCACGTTATAATCGTACTAAAAGTAATGCATTATTAACCTGTTTTTCGTATTTATTATTTAATATTGAGTCTTTAGTTCGATTTTGCGTTGAATTTTTAAGAAAAAAGCAAAAAATTTTGTTTTTATTAATTAAAATCATATATCAAAGATTCCCAAGTAATACTAGTCATATAGTTATTAATAATAATAAATATCATATAAAAGAATTCAAATGAAATTCAGATACAACTTCTATCCGCGACAAAAATGAAATATCAACTTAATTTATTGAATATATAGGTGCATTTTTGTTTTTTCTAGTTTAATTAGACGTATGATGTATCCGTCTCTTTTTAAAAGAGAAAAGCATGAAAAAATCAACTACATTTTCCATTTTGGCAGCACTTTTTTTTCCCTCTCTCATAAAACCTAGTGTCCCAAAACCCTTGAACTCCTGTTTGATGATGATGTTGTAATCTAGCAATTTTGAAGAGTACTTGATTAATGGCACTTGGTCAATCATAATAATGCAAAATGGCGGACCCAAGATGGTGGAATGGTAACACTTGACGCAATAAATAATTGATCGAACTAGGGGAATATATGGTCAAATGTTTATCATAGAAATTTGATGAAAACAAAGATATATTTCACTAATAATAAAACAAAAAAGTCTTATTTAATAAATGAATCAACTTATAATAATTTTTCATTTTATTGAATAGTATTAGTAGACAAACGTTTTATCATGAAATTATTTCTGTTAAAATTTTAAATTAATAAAAAAATAACATAAATGATATAGTTCATTATATTTTTAATATATTTTTTTCACAAAATAACTTTTTTTAGACAAAAAATGTAACTTTGCGTATAGAAATAATGTGACAAAAATGAGAATGTTGAGATGGATAATCAATCACACACGTATAAACAAAATAATAAATAAAGATATAAAATTAGAGTAGTCTCTGTTGTAAAAAATATGGTAAAATTTTGTCTTAGGTGGTTTGAATATATAAAAAGAATAACACCGAGGATAGATAAGATAGAAGGTGGACAACTAACGATCAATAGAAAAAAATTTAAAAAGATTATATATGAAGTGATAATAGAAGATCTACATGTCAATTGTTTTGCTATAAACGTGATATATACATGATAAAGTGTAATAATATCATTTGATTCATGTAGTCGATCTAGTGGTAATAATAGGGTGGATTTTTGTCCTATCCGATCAAACTCCTTCTTACAATAACCTGCATCGAACATATTCCGCTTCTACTCACGAATAGTAAAAAGTTAAATCGTGCGTGCAGGTACTCGTCTCGCTCCTGCTACTTGTCCCTATCATTATTAAAATCCAATAAATAAAATTAAAATTTAAAATTTATATAACCATCATCACATACATAACATAAATTAAAGTACAAATTTAATAATACAATATTAATAATCATTTTACTAATTACTTTATATATATTACATATATTATATATTAAAAGTATATATATTATATATGCCGAAATAGATAGGAGCGGATTTAACCTAAACCCAACATCGTCATGTCCCGTCCAAGAACCCGCCCTACTAAAAATTCATCTTTGGTGCGGTGGACGGATAATTACTTGCTCCAAATGGGTAGAGACAGAATAGATACCCACATATTCAAATAGTATTGTCATCTCTAAGTCAATCTCACCTTATTATAGAATAAAACTTCATTGTTGTTGTTTGCTTTTTTTTAGTTTGTCTAACAATAATTTTTTTTTCATTTGAATAACAAAAACAAATTCTAAATTTTTTGTCATAAAAAATATAATATTATATAATAAAATTACTTTAAAATACAGTTATATACTTATATTCATAAGTTACACAAAAATAGTTATATTGATAGAAAAACAAAAGAAAAAAAAAAGAAAGGAAGAGAAACGAACTATGACAATTTTTTTAGTGTTTTACGATAATTAATGAATATTAAATAAGACAATTTTTTTTTTTTTGTTTCTTTAACATTACACCGTGCAACTTAATTATATGTAGACTATTTATATTCCAAAAATGATGATAATGACTAATTAGTTGCCACTCTATATATAGATGGAAAAGGCATCGTTGAATACGTTGATGAGTAGTAAGGTAATAATAACTGAATAAGGTGTTAGGCAAAAAGCAAATTAAAAAACACATGCATGTATTCCAGTTCCTATCATGCATATATACATAATTCATGACCAAATAAAATTACGTGCAGTGTACTAATTATCAATGGAAATAGAACACTATTCTGACCTTGCATGCTGTATGGGAATGCAAGCCATCAAGTCAACCCATTCATATAAGACCTTAGATATTAATCATAGTTTTTTTATGTTGACCAGAGAATAACAATTGATGGCCATATATATTGTATTTATTTAATTTGTAGCAGTCGTGACGTATTATTATTATTGTTATTACTACTGCTACTACTCTATATCTAGAAAACTTTTTAATGTACCAAAATTAAAGTAATATATAATCTGGATATATATTTCCTTTAAATATAATTGGATTGCCAGAAAAGTCAGTTTTCCTTTATTTTAGCCGTTATGAGATTATTCTTTTAAAAATTTAAAATAACTAGTACAAATATTACTTTTTTATTTTAGCATTAAAGAAGTTGCCCTAATTTAATTTTTGTGGAATTTCTTTTTCTTTTACATATGTAAGATAGCTTTTTATTCAAATGAATGCAAGACTGAACTAGCTAAGCAATATAAAAGAGATATTAAAAATTAGTAATATTATATGAATAAAAAATTTTATTATCTTTGGCAAATATTTATTAGACAAATAAAATTTTAAATATTAAATACTAAATTTTAAATTTTAATAATATAAAAATAAAGTGGTGGTCAAATGTTAGATAATATTAATAAAAAAATATTGACCCCTAATTCTCATTAAAAATATTATATAATATGAAAGATTCAGATAAATTGCATTTTAAATAAGAAAATATACATTGTAC
>NC_029781.3:5891273-5915201 GCF_000817695.3 Arachis duranensis | reverse complement strand
TTAATAAATACATTAAAAATGTTTTTTTTAAATGTTTACATGTGTTATGTTATTATTGGACATCTTCATTAGATCGATTAATAATTTATTTTTTAATAAATCAGAACAAAATTAGTTTATTATAGTAATAATAATAAACCAAATTATCTACATTATAATTATTAGATCTGATTTGATCCGATCGAATTACACAATCTAAACCGAATATCTTTAATTTTTTGATAAAAAAGACAAATATATCCCTAATTTTTTGTTTTATAAATTTATTTAAATTCATATAAATTTAAAAATATAATTAAATTTCTAAAAAATAGATTTATTATTATTATTATAAAAAAATTGACTTTACTCTTGCGACAGTGCCACAGAGATCCGACTGAGGAGCGCCATTTAAAAAGCGGAGAAGGAGATGCGGATCCCCACTTGGATGAACATGGCTTTGTAAAACCAAATCCAGTCGGCAACCCAAGGGGCGTGGAAATTGAGTTCGTATAGCCGTTCGTGGGGGGCAGGAACAAAGACGTCGTAGTTGGCCTCCTCGTCAGTACCCCCGCACAGGTACTCGGCCTGACGAAACTCGGTAAACTCCTCCTTACCCATCTGGTTCGAGGAATCCCTCAAGTCGGAAGCCACCCAAGCGTATGGGTCGAAATCCGCGGCAGAGGTAGAAGCTCGAGAGACGATTAGTCTATGAGGTCGGGAGCTCGGAAAAAATTCAGAAACTACATTTAGCCTATCCAGCAACTAAAATCAAGCAGGGCTAAAGCAAAATCCAAGCAAAAGCCTAAAAGCTAATATCCTGGAGTGGTGACCACCCTAACACACCTACTCAACACTAAGGTCATTTATCATACAAAACAAACAAGCAGCATACAAGCAGAAGAACCAATGATGAAGAAAAAAGGACTTTGAAGCAGAAAGAAAACGGTTTGATATTTACCTGTAGTAGTTGCGAAAACCTGAAAGAGGAAGAAACGCACAAGGATGCAGAAATGATGCTCTGGGATACTTAGGAGAGAAGAAGACGAAGATAGGAGAAGCGAGAATGGGAAAGGAAAAAGAAACGCAAGCGGTTTAAAACTGCCACTCAAGAGGCGCGAAAAGATTGGGGACAAAATGGTCTTTGCGCGGGGTTTTTTAACCCATTATGAGCATTTAATGCTCAGCGCGAGGAACGAGGCGACGAATGATCACCCTAGCAACAAACAAACATGCGCAAGAGGCACATTCCCCCTACGGATGGCCGACCTCGCGACAACGCGCGAAAGAAGAGACAACACGCCACCAACAGCCCTCACGACTATTGCTGGCGCGTGGGGGCACTGTTGCGGCCTGGCCCAAACAGATTGCGGGCCTACCCGACCCATAGACCACCCGACCCGAACGGTCGGGTGCGAGATGCTTAACCACCGACCCGGACACGCGTCCTTGGCAGCTCATCACTACAGCTATATAAGGAAGTTTCGAGGAAGGTGAGTCTTCTCTAGTGGAACCCACTTCTGACACAGTATATATGGGGAGGGTCCAACTCCTCCCCCAAGGTACGACACCTACCATTTTATCCCTTTTTCGCCTGCACACTTAACTGACTAGCGCGTTGGAGTGCTTTTGCAGGTGACATCCCTTTTACATCCGGAGCTCGAAACATCGACTACCCCAACTTCACCTTCGCGACCTAGTCTCAGGTCACACCTCACCTATCAACTCAAGAATCCTCCAGAACTATTCAGTACTCGACCTACCGAACAACTCTAATTTATTAAAAAAATAAAAAATAATTAATTCACTAATACGTTTAATAATAATGTAGCACGTAAAAATCTTTACAAAAATACGTTTTACACGTCATTGTAGAAGCATTCCCCTAATAATAATTTCTTGCGGGAAAGTGCTGTGTCGAATATATAGTTGAATTGAGTCCAATAAGTGTTTAAAATTAAATGAGTAAAAAGCGAAGTTGCATGGATATTGCAAATAAGTTTCCCGCCGGTGTACGTGGTTCACGTCATAGTTTGACGATTTCCCCTGATTAATTCTAGTCATTACTTTTTGCGGTAAAAGACAAAACTATTTGGACATTAGATTTTTTTTTTTTTTTGGGCAAAGAAAAAACATTGCCACTGTGGATGAAATACTCTATTCATTTTAAATTATTTGCCTTTTTTATTTTAAATTAACTATTTTTTGTTTTTAAATTTTATTAACATCTTTGAGAAATATATATAAAAGAAATTAACAGAATATACTTTATTTTATTTTTTCTTATAAAAACAAGATAATAATATAAATATTAATTATCACTAAAAATATATATTAATGTTTTAAAAACAATATTCTGTCGGCACAATACTGATAAATTGACAATAGTATATGTTACACATAGAGAAATGTAAGGGAAAAAATTGAAAGAAAGAAGAAAAATTTATATAAAATTGATGGTTGAAAATGATAGACCAGAGAGAAGAAAAAAAAAATTCACGAACAGATATTTTTATATAAAATTAATAGTTGAAAATTATTAGATAATTTAATATATTCGATTAAATTATTATTTAATAATTTTTAATTATCAATTTTATATTAAAAGAATTGCATGTAAATTTTCATCTAAAAAAAATTTGAGTTTTAAATATTTTAAAATGAAGATTAATTATATGGATTTTTTTGTTGACTATTATATGGATTAAAATAAAATCAAATAATATTACATAAATATAACAAAATTATTATACTTATATGTAAATGGACACAACTAAAAGAATTCTAAAACTAAAAATAGTTATTTCATAAACATTTAATAGAATCTTTATTCGTCAATTAAATTAATTATTAGAAAATCTCCTTATCAGTGGACTCTTTTTTTAAATATATAAAAATATGGAGATGAGATAGAGGGCATAGACCATTTGTCCTGTGGTTGGTGTGAGGAATCTTTTGTCTAATAACTTGAGTAGATTTTTCTTCATCATTAGTCATCATATCAACATATATAATAATTGATGCTAACGTGCGTAATTATTTTATTTAATTTCAAATACAATAACGAAGTTGTTAAAATTTCAATACATTATATATATGGAACTCTATTTTCTATAATGATAATAGTAATTTCCGTCCTTTAACAAAGTTAGCATAGTAATAGTTTGTGTTTTCTACTTTCAATTTTGAGTGGATGCGAGAGATTTGATTCAATGAAAAACAAAAATACAAATTCCATGTGTCACGCGCACGTGGAATATCATCATCTTTCGTGAATTATTATTGTGATGAAACAAATGGGTTGATAACTTGATCATATTGATTTATATTCATTTCCAATTGACCAATCATTTTCTGTAGCGGCTTTATTGTTAGTATTTTGTCTAATTTAAGGTTTGTCATAATAACGTGTGAAGCAATGATAAATTATATTAATATTATACCATTTTATTTCATATCTAACAGCTCTCATATATGCATGCATGTAGCATCTTTTATTTTTTAAATCTTCTGCTGAATTGAGTTGGCTTTAATTATTTAATTAATACACTGCTTTATCTTAACCTGAAACCATTGAAAATTGTAGATATATGAAAGTCCAGGACTCATTGTGTGGTTTTGATTTTACTTTGACTTCTCTTGGTCCATCTTATTTATTTATTTTAAAATTAATGGCTCTTATTGCTATTGAAGCTTAATTATATCAAGTTCAAATTTTGAAATATTCTAGTTTTTTTTTTTTAAATTGCTGAATTATTGAATTCAACCTCTCAACTTCTTATGTATGTTCACATCATCACATGTAGTCGTTTTGTGAACACAATATATATATGAAATAAAAGTCCATGCAACAATGTTAATTTTACATACTAAAAAAGAAAGAAAATAAAAAGGTCTATAGAGTAGTATTGTACGAATTATTTTAGAGAAAATGCCATTTTTATAAGATACTAAAATGATACTTCCCTCCTCTCTATTTATAAAATATATATTTCACTTCCTTATAAATTTTAAAAAACTTTCTCTTTAATCCGTTTTAATTTTTTTGTGTTAATTAATGTTAACTTTATCCATTTTTCAAGAAAAAATAAAATATTTTTTATAAAAATATCCTTTATCAAAAAATTAATTTTTTATCATTAAATTTTGCTTACTAAAATACTTTTTAATAAATTATTTTTTTATTGATTCAATTATATTTTTAACAAAATATTTTTAAATTTAAAAATATTTTGATAAAAATATAACTTAATTAATAGAAAAATAATTTATTAAAAAAAAATTACTAAGCAAAATTTAATGACAAAAAAATAAAATTTTTACTAAAGAATATTTTTGTAAAAAAATAATTTATTTTTCTTGAAAATAGATAAAGTTAATATTAGTTAATACAAAAAAAAATTTAAATGGATTAAAGATAAAATTTTTTAAAAATTATAAATGAGGAGAATATATATTTTATAAATAGAAGAGAGGAGAGTGTCATTTTAGCATCTCGTAGAAGAGGAGAATGATATTTTCTCATTATTTTAATGAAGTAATTTTCCACGTAATTTCTTTTTGCCACATCTGTCTAATCTTTTATTTGAGTGGATTAGTAGTTAGTACCATAATACGTATATTGAATTAAATGGTCAAAAGTGGGTTAACATTTTCCACTGATATTTGGCACATGTAGATATTGCATGCACAAATGTTAGTCAACATTCAGTGTTCTTGAAAGAGAGAACAATAAACATTGATTGACATTTTATATTGCATGCTTGTTTCCATATATATATTTTCCTAGCTATTTCCACAGTGATTATAACTTATACTATAATGCGACCTTAACCAAAACGCCATTCATCCCCTCTTTTATAGGTTAACATAATAATTTAATATATTAATATTAGCATTTAATAATAAATAATAAAAAAGACTTAAAATGACCGTAATAAATTCTGTCTAGTGGAATAAGGCGAAATTGTTTTTGTTGTAATATTAATACTTAATGATCCTTGATTTGATTCAAGTCTAAACAAAAGAAAAGCTTTACTTTTCAAAGGGATAACGAAAATTTTTAAGTTTTAATATCTTTCTATGAATAGCCAAAACAAATATTCTTTTATTAAATATAACATGGCTCAAGTTACGTACTATGTCATTCTTTGAATGAGATATGTTATTTATATTTATTTTACTTTATACATTGAGTTAAAAAAAAAATCATTATTAAACAATGGAGTGTAAGACTCGTCTAATCTAATTTAGATGATGTCATATTCTATTTAGTTTATATATATAACGTAAATTAAAAGGAGTACACAAAATATTTTTCCATCATAAAATTAGTCTATGATATATAGGTTAATCAGTTAATCTATCACTTATTAGCAAGATAAATATTTGCCATTTATGAACTGGAAAGGAAAAAAGTTAGCCTTCATTTTGTAAATAGCAGCATTATTAAATGGATAGTATGGTATATACTATATACATTTCTAGTTCTAAGACTCAAACATTCATGTTTAAATATAATAAATTAAAATGTAGTTCTTATTTTTGTCCAAAGTGTGATCTGCAATATTTCTTGTAAAATCCAATTTTGTTATCAATTGTTTAGATCCAAAATTATTTCTTCTTGAAGGTGATGTCTTTAACAATTAGTTCTTGAGAAATTTTTGTTTTCTACGGATCTGGAAGATGAGGTGCATATATATATAAGGGGGAAAATAGTAATGCTGGAAGTATGCTAATACATGAACATGACAATTGATTATTAATTTGGAAGGTTCAAAGAATTGTTAGGTGGTCCAAAACTGAAGATAGCTCCATCAATGAGAATATGAGGAAATACAATAATGATGGGCATATAGGTCTTCTTACTTATTGGTTCTTATTTAAGCCTTTTTCTATTTTTTTTCAACAATAACGTATGTGGTATGTTATAAAGGCATTTATTTGCCTCTTATTTATTGAAGACTTGATGCATGAGACGGCTTGTTGATTAAGAAATGAAGTTCTTAAATTTGTGCATTAGCTTACTAATAAAACATTGTTCTTGATATGGTATTTTATGACTCACAATTTCATTACTAAAAAGTATTGAGAATCTAGCAAATGTCAAATGATACCTATTAATGCGATGTGAACACAAAAAATTAGTCATTATATATTTATGTATAAATATATATTATATAGATTTGTTATTCTCCATGAAGCTGCACTCGAGTTCAAAACACAGGTTCAGCTGATATATTGGAATAATAATATATAACCCATGTAGTTATGTGTTTGTGCGTGGATATAAGTTTGTAATATAATACCTAAGATTAAGAGCAGTCCAATTTATCGGAAAAAAAAAGAACAATGTATTTTTAAAACATTTTATTTTGAAAATAGGTTACACTCAATTTTCATTAAAATTAGATAATATTATTATTACTAATAATTTGTATGCTTTTTTAAAATATGACATTAGGTGCTATAATAATAAATATAACACTAAATATATCTCTACAAATTACTATATAATTATCGAATAAATGACCATTTATACTTATAAAAGATGAAAACGCTAACATATGTACCTACACTAGATCGAAACTAAATTTGTATCCACGCAAGATGCCCTCCGTGTGACAAAAGTACCCTACGTGGCACTCCAACCCTCTAAAGACAGGGAACTTTTGTCATACAGAGGACATCTTACGTATGTACAAATTTAGTTTCGATTTAGTGTAGGTACATATGTCAGCGTTTTCATCTTTTATGGGTACAAATGGCCATTTATTCATAATTATCAGAATGGTCATAAAATCATGAAATAAACATAATGGAAAAGGGAGAAATTAGGTGAACGTTTGGAAAATGGAAGTGTTGAAATTGACATGTGACTTTCCCATGTGTGTATGCATGAGAATATACACATAGCTTATTAGACACCTCTATTTTTATTGGATTGACCCCTTATATATATATAAAGCTTGCTATTGGGAGATAAACTTGCACAATTCCTACTACTACTAATTCAACTATTACTAGTCTTCTATCATATGCACTAGAATCCCAAAGCTACTTCTGGTTGCAGAACAGAAATCAGTGCTAAAATGTACAAGACATCTATTTTCAGCTATACCCTTAATACAAATGTTTTGCAGCCTAAGATGGTAGTTGCAAGGTAAAGAAAGAAAAGAATGTTAAAATGTATCTTGCACTGACAAAATTCCACTTATATTAGTTTCTTTTCTATATTTGACTTATTGATCCAATGACAATTTTCAGGTTGAAGAATCCAAGTCCAAGAATTGGTATGCAATGACTCATACTTGTTTGTTTTGTTACCCTTAGCATGAAACTAATCATTATGAATAATGTCATATGCAGGACACTGCACAAAGGTACCCCGGAATTCAAATATGGAGAAACTGCAACATGGATATTTGTTCCCTGAGGTGCCCTTTTCATTCAAATGTCTGAGCAATGTCTTAAAAATTTAAATTGCTACAGTGAACAACTAAATCTAAGATCAAGTTAATAGGTTATGTGTTTTGTTACTCTATGACTTTTAATCACTAGTTCTATATGTATCATGTATCAGATTGAAAGGCACGAGCATATGCACTTACAAAAGTATCCACATGCAAACATCATTGACCTTGGAATTGGTGATACTACAGAACCCTTACCAACTATGGTAACATCAAGCATGGTTGATGTAAGTCATTTAAAATTATTTCTACTTAATTAGCAGGAGAAAAATAAATAAGTCACTTTGAGAATTAATGTACCACCTCAACTTTGTGTATATATGACAACTTCTCTTTCAACTAGTTGCATGAATGGATAGAATCATACTTACTAAAAAAATCATAAGCTATTCCCTTTTTTATTTAAGAAATGCTAAGCACCTAAAGAATCATACTTATACAATTAACAATCAACACTGATATTTCCCCTATATAGGAATTTTTCATGTTGGTTTTCTTGTAACCTATGCATCATTATTTGCAGTTTGTGCGTGGTCTTTCAACATCAAAAGGTTATAAAGGATATGGTCCTGAGCAAGGAGAACAGGTACTTTGAGTCGTTAATAACAATTTTGTCACTAAAACAACAATTTTTGCATCTTTGGTTAGGGAGTAAAATTTTCCACTTACCATATAGTAGATCAATATAATATATATCATGCATATATAATCTGGAAAAAAAAAATTGCAGGCATTGAGGAAGGCAATTGCTGATGTATACTACAAGGATCTAGGAATAAAACCCACAGAAGTTTTTGTTTCAGATGGTGCACAGTGTGATATTACTCGCCTTCAGGTATTCCATCAATGTTAATCCACAATCTAGAAGTAGATTTCTACCTGCCTACTACATTAAATGTACTTACTTTGATTTTGATCAATTCTTGCAGCTGCTTATGGGTCCTAATCTGAAGATAGCTGTACAGGATCCATCGTTTCCGGTATTGTAATTGCTCCTCTGTGATGGTTTTTCTTATTTTCATGATTATAAAGGCAAACAGAAGATGCTTCTAACTCATGGAAGTGTTTATGACTGAGGCAGGCCTACATAGATTCAAGTGTTATAATTGGTCAGGCTGGTGATTTTGTAGATAAAGTTGGAAAATACAAAAACATAGAATACATGAAGTGTGGACCTCAAACAAACTTCTTTCCTGATCTGCATAAAGCTTCAAGGCCAGAGCTTATTTTCTTCTGTTCTCCAAACAATCCCACTGGCCATGCAGCAACAAGGAAGCAATTGGAACAACTTGTTGATTTTGCCAAAGTGAATGGATCAATCATTATCTTTGATTCTGCATATTCAGCTTATATCACTGATGATAGTCCCAAGTCAATCTTCGAAATTCCTGGAGCCAGAGAAGTAAGCCTCATGGCCTATTTTTAAGACCTATTCATAATTCTTAACCTTGCATCATGTGCAACATTACTTTGGCATGAAATTCCCGAATGGCAAGCTTAACTTTTGTCTTTCCTCGTTGTGCTTTCAGGTAGCGATCGAAGTTTCATCCTTCTCAAAATTCGCAGGCTTCACAGGTGTCCGACTTGGATGGACCGTGGTCCCTGAAGAACTCTTATATTCAAATGGCTTCCCTGTTGTCCATGATTTCAACCGCATAATGTGCACCTGCTTCAATGGAGCTTCCAACATAGCCCAAGCTGGTGGGCTAGCATGTCTGTCCCCAGAAGGTTTCAGGGTAAGTTACAGTTCCCTAAGAATCAGTATCTTAATTGAGAATTCATTGAAACTTCTGTTCTATTGTGATTTCTGCTGAATATTGTTTTTGAACAAAACCTCAGGCTGTAAAATCCCTTATCAACTACTACATGGAGAATGCAAGCATACTGGTTAATGCTCTGTCTTCGCTTGGCCTGACAGTTTATGGAGGGAAAAATGCTCCCTATGTTTGGGTTCATTTTCCAGGCTCAAAATCCTGGGATGTCTTTGCTGAAATTCTTGAGAAGACTCACATTATTACTGTCCCAGGCAGTGGTTTTGGTCCAGGTGGTGAGGAGTACATAAGAGTTAGTGCTTTTGGCCAGAGAGATTCCATCATTGAAGCCTCAGAGAGGCTCAAATATCTCCTTTATCAGGAGGAAAACTAATGATTATACTTAATCTCAGTTTTATGATCTATATTCTATACATAAAATAAAGAAAAATGGCAAACCTTAGCCTTCACTACTACTTGTTAGAGGATTCAGGTGTGAACTACACTTTCTACGTCTAGAAACTTTGAAGTGCTCCTGCCAAAACTAGAAGTGTGAGGACATATGTGTAACAAATCAGAATATTGGACTTGCTAATGTTATTTGAACAAGTGATTCTTCTTCCTTTCTTTTTTGTTTATATTCTCCTCTTTCTTTAAGTTCTTAATATTAAGTTTAACAGACTGCTCACTGCATAAGATGATTGGTAAGTTTTGCAGAGTGTTGAATAGGTTTTGCTTTTTCCAACAACTTTGCTTCCTCATAAAGAAATGGCCAAAAAATTACAACCTAAACTAAATATGTTATAAAATATATAAAAGAATGTGTTCGCAGGAAATGCAAACTTTAAGGAAGCAATGGGCAATTATAGCGCATGACAAAATAACTTAGTTATTCATTCATAGAGGATGTATCTCTCAATGAAACAAGACCAAATGCTGCTATATGAGGATGTACTGAATATAAAGGAAGGAAAGGACCAGAAAATCTTTAGATCCAGTATATTATGTTGATAATCTTACTTTGTATAATCTTGATTTGTTCTGTGCATACGAGTAATAAGGAATTACATCTTTATGAATCAATCATACAGAAGAGAGAGGACCATTTACAATTTGAAATCTTTGTGGCTTATCAGCACAATCAAGATTAACACAGACATGAAATCAGAACAACAATAGAAGATCTCTAGCTCTATTTCATCAAACTTTAAGGGAATGGCAGCTGACTAGTTCAGCAGACCTACCACTCCTAGAAGCAAAAACCTGCCAAATGTCTCTGTCTGATTCTGCTGCTGATGATGATTCAGTCGTTTCTGTGAGTGAATGATCTGGTGACAACGAGGATCGGGGTGATGCTAAGTCATTTTGCAAATCAGCCTGTAACACTATAATGTTGTGATTGGCATCTTTAGTAATTACGTGAAGCTTTCCAAGTAAACTAGCTAAAAGATAAGGAGATTCTGAATCAGTGAAATCATGAATAGGAACATCTCCTGCAACAACTTTCCAAGTATCGCCTTCATAATCATATACCTTGATCTTTGCAGAGTCAAGAGAACTTGAAGGATCAAGTGCATATAGATCATCATTGACAATAACACTCAATTTTGTTCCAGCTTGCCTCGCTGGCCAACCTTCACCCATACCAACCGGCATGTCAAGCCAAGAATCATTATTTGGATCATAAATTTCTCCCCCGACATCAACAAAAAAGGGCCAACAATACAAACTCTGAGGAACAAATAATCTTCCCCTGTATGAAGTCATTCCTGTGGCAATAGGCTTGAGTAAGTCAGCCAAAAAAGCAGTTGGCAGCACCTGAGCTTTAGCAAAAGGCATGCTTGGTAATTGGGACCATGTACATGTATGCGGATCATATACTTCTGCAGATTGAAGGGGATTTAATCCACCACGACCCCTAGTAACCCCTCCAACAACATAAAGCTTATCATTTAATACACCTGTTTTGCAATAGGCTCTACCAACTGACATCGGACTGGCCTCCATCCAAGTGTTTTTAACAGGGTCATACCGCCAAACAGATTTCATTGCAGAAGCTTTAGAGAAACCTCCTAAAGCATATATACAACCACCAACAGCACCAATCGAGCAACCACAGAATGGCATCCGATCAAGAGCATCTCTCCTCCCAAGCCAGCTCATTATGACATCAGCAATTCTGATACTCGAACCCACCATGCTCCACATCCGAAGGGGAAGGGCTGCCAAACCCTTCTTTTCTTCATCTTCACAGGAAACATTTGGCATTGAAGGTAACCTTTGCCATCTTCTGGAAAGAGGATCCAAGGCATGCCATAAAAGTTTGTCATCCTTGACCCTTGTTAATATGTAGAGCCACTCCTCCGTCGTTCCAAGTTCTTTTCTCAAACTAAAAAGTTCAGAACTCACAAGGGCTTCCTTCCAAGCATGAGAAACCGACTTGAGATTTAAATAACAAATTCGTGGAACTCTAGCTAGAATCTGAAGTGATATCTCGTCCGGAAGGGACGGAATCAATCTTGTGTTATCCTCACAAGAGCTTGACAATCTCTGTCTCTTTCGAGCTTCACCTTGTGAATTTTCAGAGGTATGATTCCATCTAGTCTTTGAACTATTCGGACTAAGTACATTCCCCATCAAAAACCACTTCAAATTCAGCTCATTAACCTTCAAGGATAAATTAAATCTGTTCAGGAACATCATCATTCTAATTACTTCTCACCACTCAACAGGAAAATGCAGTGGTTAACTTAATCAGAATAGCAAATTCAAAAGCCTATGGTTGAATTGAAAACCCAAGGTTTAATTGCAAGTGTAAATTGGTTGGTTTGAATGTTCAAAAATAATTATGGGGTTAAATATCCTTAGTGAGGACAACATGAACAGAATAGGGAAGTGTCTTCTTAGGGAAATAAGATAAATCAGAACCAATTTCTGGAAAAAGCACATTCAGATAATATTAAAAAGCAATTCCGGCAATATGAATATTGAATACAGAAAGTCAGATCAACACAGAAACAAAAAACGAATTTGCGTTACCTCAGAAGAAGGGGAAAGCCATGAAATTCAGGGGGATATGTTCCAAGTTTTACATAGACGACGAAATAGATTCGGTGAAACTTGAAAAAGTGTGTGGGTGGGTGTGTATGGGCCAACTCCATAAACGACATTGCGTTCCATCTATTCCCTGCTTCTTTTTTCTTTTGGGCCGATATCAATTGGATTGTTTCCAAGGCAAAATTGGGCCCAATCCAATTCATGGCCCACACGAACGAAAAAATAGTTTTTTTTTATATTATATTAGTTCAAAAAATAAATTACCATTTGTACCATGAAAGATACAGACACTGACAAATGTACCAATTGAAGAATAAAACTACAATTGTAACTACAGAAAATAGTTTATGTGTGCCAAAAGTACCCTAACAAACCAATTGCATAACCAACATCCGGATACTTTTGGCAGACAAAGGTCATCGTGATTACAATTGTCGTTTTATTCTTATATGGACACCACTTTAATAAAGACACTAAATTTTTTTTTAAAGATATTTATATGTATCATGTTATTATTAGACTTTTTTATTAAACTGGTTAATAATTTATTTTTTAATATACCGGAACAAAATCGGTTTATTACAGCAACAATAATAAACCTAATTATCTGCATTATAATTATTAGACCCGATTTGATCCGATCGAATTATACCATCTAAATCGAATATCTTTAAATTTTTTATGAAAAGACAAATATATCTTTGACTTTTTGTTTTGCAGACATTTAAATTCCTAAAAATTTAAAATTATAATTAAATCCCTAAAAAAATTGGGTATATTGTTATTGTTATAAAAAAAATCGGTTTTATTCTACTTAAGAAATTCAAAAATAACCGGTTCATTAATACGTCTAATAATAATACGACATGTAAGTGTCTTTACAAAAAGATGTTTTTCGCGTCTTTATAAAAACATCTCTTTTAAAATATGACGAAGATCTAGGTGTAATTGATAACTGTTAGATAGTCAAACTTATTAAATTATTTAACGATTTTTAAATAACAACTTTATTTAAAGATAACTGCAGGGGAGTTTCACTTTTGGGGGGTAATGTATTGATTTTTAGCGGTTGTAGTTGTAATGAAACAGTGGAATTTATCAATTTTGGTGGAAGTTACAGGAAGGGCCAGAGTTGGTGGTGGTCCTAACAATGGAATAGTGGTGAAATCAGACTGAAGCAACATAAATAATTTCACATGCCAATGCCACACCTCTGCTAAAGTAAAAAGTAGACTAACCAATCTCCTACTCCTACTACAAGTTTTGATGCACTTATCATCATAACTTTCTATAATCCTAACATTTAATTTCACAGCCATTTCTTACTTATCATGTTGTATATAATGGATGAACCTTATTCACTCCAACCATCCCTTAGCATTAAACACATGAAAAGGACATGAAATTTGATACGTTAAGATCATAGGCATTATGCATATAATAGATGATAAAATGCCAAAAAGGTTCTACACTGATAGCCCAAGTCATAATGACACCATGTCTCTACTCTCTAGTCACTTTCTCCCATTTGCATTACATATTCCACACCACAAGAAAGAGTTTATTCTGATCTTGTTGTTGTGTGATGAGCATGAAAATGAGGAGGAGTGGAGGATTCATGTGCCACTCTGAGGTATCAACAGCAGTGTGCATGAGTTACCGTTCCGTGGTTGAACCAACAAGGAGGCATATCAGAAGCATTTCTCTTGCTGACACATCATGCCTCATCAACTCCAAACTTGTTCATAACCACAATTCTCATCATCCTCACAAAACTGCAACACATGTCTTTCAGGTTAGACTCATTAGAAATCAGTGGCATTAATTAAGAATGCCTTTGAAGCAAGGGGGTTATAGTTTTATTAGTTGTAGTTGTAGTACTTGTTGATCCCATTTTTACATTATCAGTTTGAAGATTTTAATGTTAAATGCAGGTGGTAGTGATGCGGGTTGCTATCCATTGTCAAGGATGTGCTGGCAAAGTGAAAAAGCATCTCTCTAAGATGGAAGGTAATAATTATTGAGGTAGTGTTTGTTTTGAGATATTGAGACAGAAATTGAGAGACTGAGATTCAGTATCATATTTGTTAGTTCAGATATTGGTACTAAAATTTTTGTCTCTGTCTCTAAAATTTCAGTATTTCAGTACTTTCAAAATTTAGGGACACAGGGAACTAAAATTTTTAGAGATGGAGACTGAAACTTTAATAACATTTTATATCTAAAATATTCTCATTTCAATTAACTAATTCCAATTTTATCCTTTATACAAATTAAATTAGAGTTCCATTTTTGTTTCAATTTCTGTCTCCCACTTTATACCAAATAAAATACTGAGATTTATTTTAATTTCTGTCTCTTAGTTTTTGTCTTTCGGTCTTTGTCTTTCCATCTCTGTCTCTCCACCAAACACTACCAAAGGAAAAAGAAGCTACCAGTTTTACCCCTTCTAAAAATAGCAGTAACTATAGTATTTATTCTACAGTGAAGGTGAAAAGAATTGTGATTCCATGTTTTTAATGTTTTGTGTCAGGAGTAACATCATTCAGTATAGATGTAGAGAGCAAAAGGGTGACAGTGATGGGCTACATTTCTCCATTGGAAGTCCTTGAGAGCATTTCAAAGGTGAAAAGAGCAGAGTTCTGGACAAGCACATAGCAAAAATTATTCTTTTAATTAATTAATCTGCATTGCTTCTGATTGTCATATCTTCATAGTCAATTTGATGACATTGAATGTCACATGTCATATATATTATTTAATTGACTGATTACTTTCAAAGTTTCAAGCATATAATATGTCATCCTTATTGACTTGCAGATAAAATTTGGAAATTCAATGTTCTTATACTCACAAAATTAAACATTCTAAAACGAGATCCACCCATATATTTAAGTTGAGCCGGCGGTTGTAGCAATAGACATACACATTAGATTCCTACTCATTATTAAATTAATAAAAAATTCTAAATATAGGAGAGAAGATGAGAAAGTGACCATATAGAAAATATCAACAATATATATCCAAATGACTCTTTTAAGTTAAATCTATCTAATTCATACCAAAATGAATCTGATGAATACATTCACTTGGAAACAGTCGTCAAAAATGATGTTAATAATATTATTATTGTTGTTGTTGTTGGTTTATTTAATGTAACATTATTGATGCATACATATTCTGCTATATATATATATATAAGTATATCCTTATGTACATACATTATTCAATTCAATTATTATCTCCCAAGTTTTTGGTATAAAGAGAGAAAGATTCATTTGAATGAGAAAGCTGGGGATTGAAGCAAAATAAGCTACTTCACTCTCCACGTACGGCCCAAGAACTGCAAACATGACGACGGTAACATCCAAATTTATTTCCATCTCCAGCTTCTTTATCATTTTCCATACTTTAATTTGTTAAAATTTTTTAATTTCAACGTTACTCCTTTATAGATCAAAATTGAATAGATATAACAAAATCGTATTTAATAAATTGAATAGACCCATAAAGTAAAAAAGATGAACGTTTAATTATAATTGAGTTTATGAATTCAATTATGCACGAGCCTATAGTACCTTAGTTTAAGGATGATTATACCTTTACATTTTTAATCTATCAAAATTCTAGCTTTCGAAAATTTTGATATATAGCAATACACGTATACACATGTCATTCAACGCATTAAGATTTTAAAATAAACATCATTTGTGAACTGTGAGATCTAAATTTTTATGTTTTGAATTTCTTTAACTAAAAATGAGGGCCCAAATATATGTTTGTAAGGTAACGAACAAGTTCTAAGTGATTTTTTTAATAATCAATATTAATTAACAACTAATTTAAATTAAGCCTATATTTTTAATTAAGAAAAATCTATACGCCTTTTGTTATATTAGACTGATTCAACCTTGCAAGACTGATAAATGGACTAAGCAAATCACCAAACCGGGCTCAAAAAGTCAAAAATAAAATTTATTGTTATGATCACAAAGCCCAGAAACAAAAGAATTTAAAAAGCCCAAGGAAAACATGCTAGAAAATAAAAAGTTGGCTAGTCTTTATAACAACAAAAAAAGTCCCTAATCAACTAATAACAAACTCTTAAATAAATTTTAAATTTACAACAAATTAATCCTTAATATGCCAAACTAAAAGATAATATAAAAAAATATTTTAATTGACGAATTTTGTAAAAAAATTTAAAAATAGAAAAATAAACATAAAACCATATCTCAATCTCAAAAACATTGTAACATCGTTAACAATCACAAATAGTGATGCAAAATTGCAATTTAAGTGTACATAAACAAACATAACATAAATTCAATTCTAACAACACTCTCTCAATCCAAATTGAGATTGATAAACTCATAAACATAACCTTTCTCCTTCCCCTTAAACAAAACTCTGACCAAGGCTATCACACTTGATTCAATGAATCTGGACATAATCTCAACTTATATTTTTGCAGTGTCTGATTAAAAAACTGTTTCGTGGACTTTAATCCCTTCGTGTATTTTATTTCACGTGTAACTTCATCTACCCATTTGCATAAAACAATTCTAAAATCTAAACTCCTTACGTGACCGAACAATATTTTAATATTACTAGATCAATAATTATGTATGGTATTATTTTATATTTTTAATATATATTTTATATGAATAATTAATTTTTAGTATATATAACATAGTTGCATTTTAATATTCTAACACGCCCATTTAATTCTTAAAGATTAAAATTAGTTTCACATCAACTCAATAGTTCAAAAAAATTTAAGTTGAGGCAAATTATTTTTCTTTAAAATTAAATTAACATAACAAATATTTTATAGCATTATAAATGTAAATACTCGGATTTATTTCATATGGATTATCAATGAAAAAAATATTTAATTATATATTGTAATACAAAAAAATATTCGACAATTCAAAAATTATTTTTAATATAAAAGTGGAGATGGTATTTTATTTAAATATTGACATTTAAAATATATTACAGTATTGTAAAAATATTCAACATGTCTTGTACGTGTTTTAACACGTCTCTGCATGTTGGCTGTGCGTGTGTAACAGGCTCTTCACGTGTTGATTTCTCACCTATAAAATTCACTCATTTATAATTATACCGAATAATCTTATTTTTATAAAAATATACCAATATTCTTTCCATATAAAAAAATAGCCTCAACAATTTACTATGACTTAAAATTCTGACAAATAATGTAAATATCAGCTGAGATTCACTGACTGAGATTCTAAAGATCGGTGACAGTGGGTTGTTGAGAATTTGAAATGCGCTCTGCTTTCAGCGATGACAAAGAATCCACGGTTTATACGAAGAATCTCTACCTAAATTTCTGGAAAAGAAAGTGATGACTATTTGTTTGGCAAAGATTACTAGTTTCGCTTTTTTTTTTTTCAATGAATATTAAGAGGTCCTTTTTTTGGTGTGGGAATATTACGAGGTCTAATAAAATAAAAATTTAATTGTTCTGTTATTTTTTGTAATTTTATTAAATTTTTAATTAGATTTATATATTTTTTTAATTGAATTTTATACCATATTAGATTTTGTAATTAAGTATTTTTTTTATCAAAAATAGAAGACTCGAATCCGCAACTTCTTAATTGAGTATGGGGAGACTATGCCATTTAAGTTATAATTCATTGGAATTAACAGAATATTCTATTAAACTATACAAAATATTCAATTAAGTGTTACGCATATTTATTATATTCTCTTAATTTTAATGTTTTTGTCACGACAGAAACTTAATTACAAAATTTGATATAATATAAGAACTCAATTAAAAAAATATAAGAATCTGATTAAAAAAAATTATTTTTTATCATTTATTTATCATGTTTATTAATAATAAAAAAATTAAAACAGTAACAAATTAGAACTTCTATTAATCGTAATAAATATTTTGCAATCTTAGTCGATCATAATTTTATCATTGATCCGTTACATACGTATTGGATTGGAAAAATCGTATTTGTTAGAAATTTATCGATTGGATGCACAAATCAATCGATTGAAATTCAAGTTTTCCAAACTTCAATCAATTGGTTTGTGCATCCAATTGATTGAATTTCTAACAAACACGATTTTTCTAATCAAATATATATGTAAATAGATCAATGATAAAATTATGATCAATTAAGATTGCAAAATATTTATTACGATTAATAGAAGATATAATTTGTTATTGTTTTAATTTTTTATTATTAATAAACATGATAGATGAATGATAAAATAATAATTTACAAAAAAAAAATTTATAATTAAAATTAAATAAAAATTATTTAACAATTATTAAAAAATTTAAAAAATATATTTTATTATAGGATCATTTAGTGGTCCAAACGTTTTGGAATTATCGAATCGTACCTACAGTCACGTAAATTAGGGTGTAAACAAAAATGAAAACAATAAATTAGAAAGATAATTGGATAAATAATTAATTGGTCTTCTGAATACTCTTTGCTAGCTCCCAAAATTTAACTTTCAGAAAACAACATTTATTGAAAGAAAACGATAAATTCAAATAAACGAAAAAGTGTAACTTTTAAATTTTTACGTTAAAGAAAAAAATGAAAAATATTAAAATGAGAAAAGCAATTAAAACGATAAATTCAAATAAACGAAAAAGTAGTGTACCTTTTAAATTTTTACGTGAAAGAAAAAAAAATGAAAAATATTAAAATGAGAAAAGCAAATAAAAGGCAAATAGAAAAGAAAAGGCGTGAACTAACTAAAGTAAAAAGTTGAATCAGGATTTCATCATAGGAGAGACAAAAAGGTGAGGCAAAGAATAATTCTAAATTTATTTGTAGACACAAACAAAATATTTAAAATCTATAGTAAAATCAGTGTAATTCTTTATTGTAAATATAATATATTTAAAGATAATACATTAAATTTGGGCCATCCAAAAAAAAAAATTGCATATGATGTTAGAGTTCACAATATCTTCAACTTTATGTAACTGGAAAGTACTTAGAAACGCAAAATTCATAATACATGTGCACCTTTTGCCATGATATATTAGGCAGCGTTTGTTTTTAAAAGTTAGAATTAGGATTAAGCAACTGAAATTTAATATTATATTTAAAACAGTTTTATCAGAAATATAAAATTTTGATTTTTGTTAGTATCTTCAAAAAGTAGAAACAAAAAAAACTAAAATTTTTAGAATTAAAAATTAAAATTTTAATAACATTTATTTTTAAAAATATTTTTATTTAATTTTTTAAATTTTAAATTTATTCTTCAATCTTTATATTTATTTTAAACCAAATATAATATTTAAACATAATTTAATCCAGTACATTTTACACCAAACACAATAAAAAGACTTAATTTCAGTCTTTTTTTTTTAAAAGCAACCTTACAATCATATGGCTTATTGCCTTTGTTAAAGTATAAATAAATTATAAAGTATACATATAAAGTAAGATGATATGATGAGTACATATGGAGGGACTGGAATTGTAATTGGCCATGTTTGATATTATTCCTTAAGATTCTCCAACATATATAACACTTTTGTTGGAGCTGCACTTATTTTCAGATCCATCAAGTCAAAGTTAGGTCGACAAGTCCATATATAGGATATGCAACTATGAATGGTAAACATTAAAAGTGTCTTCCTTCAATATATAATGTCATGGAATTAAGTATAAGGTGGCTGTGGGTGGGTGGATGAATGTGGATGCTATCTTAGGGTTGGCTACTTCAATCAATTTTTCTTCCATTTAATTTGCATCATAGAAAATCTTTTTTCCTTGCACCTTCCTTGACCAATAATACTTTTGTCTTGGTAGTGTTGTTTAATTTGGCTTATTGATTTAAATCAAGTCATTTGTTCTATTTCTATATCATTAATAAATAATAATAATCATGGTTATAGTATTTTTATAGCATTTTTAACATTTAAATTGAAAACAAAAATAATAAATCTTTACACTAAAATAACGAATTCAATAACACTAACCAACTCTTCCTTTTTTATATACAATAATAATAATAATATTAAGTGACAAATATTTTTTACCTTGTATTTGACTTAACACTACCCAAATAAATATCCTTTTTTTAACCCTAAAAATAATGACCCTTATAATTTTTCTTTTTACACTAAAATTGATGATCTTCTGATATTTTTCCAATTTGTATTGCTAATATGTCATCAAACAATAAATGACATTAAGTAAGTAACTTAATTTACTCTTAATAAAACATATAAAAATTTCTCTTGACTTTAGAATGAAGTGGAATTTTGTTAAAATTGTCATATTTCATGCTCAATGTTTGTTTCTTCGTTAAAATCATTAGCAACTAGGAGAATTGTATATCCACGCACCCTTACCATTTTAAATACCAGCAATAAATAAATACGGTTTATCCATCATAACTTAATCTACACCATTTACAAGAAACTATATGTAATAATAGCAATCTTACTTTTAAATATATATATATACTGCAATATAAATTAAGTTTATAGGTATCAAAGTTTTGTGTGTAACATATACCCCAATATAAATCTCCATTTTAATTTATGTTTAGAAAGCAGTATAATTCACAAGTATTTTCCGTTAATACGGAATTCAAGAAAATGATCACACCTAAAAAAGTATAATATAAACAATCTAATTTAATAATTATATTAGTAACTAATTTCACGACTTAAATATGTATTCTTGTTGTCACAATTATGAAAGTAATTTAATTGTTGTTCTAAATCTCTACTCCACATTCTATACAGAAGAATGGAAAAAAATAATATAATAATAACAATAACACAATAATAGGATTAACTAGAAGTGTGGTCGGTTAGCATAACGGTAAAAGATTTTTATATATAAAAAAGTCTCAGAATCAGCATTTTTATTAAAATTTAACTAATATTTTAATTATAAAAAAATATGTAATCTCATAACATTAAATATAATTTTATATCATTAAAAATACTAACTAATATTACATAAATTTTGTTGTAAACATGATTATAATTTATAAATTGATAAACTTGGCATGCAGACATGACGAATTTGATATGATGAGGAAGCTATATATCTAGATATAGTGCACCCGTATGGTGACTTTAGTTTTATAACTATGTGCTAATGAAAAATTAAAACATTTTCCCCCTTTCTTATAAATTAAAGTAGTTTATATATTGTATGAATCATTATTCGTAATTCACGACTACACAACTACTGGCGGTTACTTCTGCCGCGAAAAAAAGTGACAACATTAACCAATTTATAATATATAATATATTATTCAGCTGTACGATTTGTACATAAAGATTATATATATAGTTATATTATATTACCTAATGAGATGTTGTATTGTTGCAAGTTGATTAGGAATGAGATGATGAAGATGAAACCAAATTAAACACTAGTAAAACTCTATTTAAACATACTAATATAATGAGGATCGGAGAATAGCCTATGTGTACCAGCTGCAGGAATGATAGAAAATAATGGGGCAAAAAAGTGAAAAATTATTCATTTATTGACAATAATAATAAAAGATGTAATATCTAATGCATGAAGAATACTTTTTATATATAAACAGTAAAATATTTTAGAAAGATAAAAAATATAAATGAATAATAATAATATATAATAAGAGTTTAATTAAAAAATTGTTTTTTAGTGAATATAGTTAATTTTTTTAGATTATTTTTTATTATGAATTATATATCTAAAATTTTAAATACTAAATGTTAAATCCTAAAGTTCAAAACTTAAATTCTAATATAACTCTCTATATACATATATATATCCTAAAATTTTTTAAAAAATATTTTACAATAAAAAATTCACTAACATTGATTAATTAAAAATTAAGTTTCTATACTTATTCTAATAATAAATTTAATCTTAAGATTTAACAAAATGAATTTAACTTGAACTTAATCTCATGGTTATTAGCAGATTCCATGATATGATGAAGATTATTACTATTTAATATAACACCATCCCCAAGTACACCCAATCCAAGTGGCAGAATAACATTATTGGGAGTAAATGCATTTTGAAACATTATTTTATGGCATCAATAAATTAAAGTAAAAATAGCAATGCAAGCAACCCTTTGCTGGCTACTTTAATTTCCTTAATTATTATTTGGCTTCATTCCTAATTATTGATAATTCATTATATTATAGTTGTTGCATCCTTTATACAACATACAGAAATTCAAACCCTTTCAAATTTCCATAATTAGTGAACTTGGACGCAAACCAAGTCCCCTTCATTTTTATTAGTTAAAGTCTTATAGTTACTATATATTAATAAATTTAAACGATAATGTTAGAAAGATAGAAAAAAAAGCCAAAATTTATTTTATTTAATATTTATTAATTATTGTAATAATTAATTAATAAATATTAAATAAAGTAAATTCTGATTTTTTTTGTTAATTTTTTTTTGTTACTAAATATTTTCGATTAATAAATAGTAATAGTAAGCTTCATATATTGTAATCAACCATCCAGTCACCAATGCATAAGCCATGGCTTCTTTTTGTTATGAATAATAATGTAAAATTAAAGAGCTCAACACAATCAAAATGAAGCAAGTTCGGTGAATAACTAGCACATATACAAATAAAATCAAAACCATAAAAACGTTACAACCGATAATACATTACTATAAAGTATAAACTATGCATTGTTCCCAATTTCTATGTATTCTAATATAAGTTAGATTATTGTACAGCAAAAAAGTTATTTAATATATATTTTATATTAATAATTGTTTTTTGTAATTAATTTTGATACGTACATAACATGAAAGATTATATTGCACGTTATCAACGCGTGAATATAGAGTTGAAAATTATAATGAAACTGTATTTAATTGCCCAAATGGTGCATCATATATGTTTATTGATAAATAGTTTGCTTATACGCTTCCTGTTTATATATATGTATATAGCATTATATTGTTAACTACTTGTAATGTTATAACAATAACATATACTACAATTAGAGAAATGGAAACACTTTTTTCTATTTTTTTGGGGTCAAACTTTTTATCAAAATCACAATTATAAGTGTATGAGGTTATGCACTTGTGGTTATGTTGTTAGTCTGTCCTATATATTTTAATTAAAAGTTTAGGAAAAATTAAAATTTAGAATTTAAGGTGGTCGAAAATAATAGGATAGTGAGTATCACCAGTTTGATGGTCAACTGATAATAATGATAGGGCGGTTCTAAATATGTAGTTGTGGGGGTAAGTGTATGTACACTATTCAATTTAAAATTTTTTAATAGTATATAATAATAATATTTATTTGTCTTTATTAAATTATTAAATTTGACGTTACAATAATTTTTTATTCAAATTTTTAATATTTAATCGTCGTTTTAAAAATTTTATATCAGATATTTGTTAAAATAATTAATTCTCAAAGTTAAACGAGATTGATATTATTTTTTATATATCGGTTCAAAAATATATTATTTATCTTCGTTAGAAATTAGTTTTAATTTTTTATAGCAATTATATTAATTGAAAGAACTTTTTTAATTATGAATATCAATAAAAATTATTTTCTAATTGTGTTGGGAAGTGAATTTCTAAATAATTATTTAATAATATATATAGAAAGAAAAAAATTTCGATGGTACTACC
>NC_029781.3:5867867-5891104 GCF_000817695.3 Arachis duranensis | reverse complement strand
TTTTGGTGTCTTAAAAACAAAACTATTAACTATGTATCCTTAAAGTTAATAGGGAAAGCCAAGTGAAACTCTTTCTTAGCTTTATTAAGTAAAACTTCCGAGAGTAGATAGTGGACAACAAATTTCAATGAGAAAGTCCAGAGAAAATAAATATAAACTACGATTATGTTATATGTACATCAAAATTAATTATCAAAATTAATCATTAATATAAAATATATGTTAAAATATAAATACATATTAAAAATAAATTAAATTATATAGATATTTATATATAAATATATTAATAATTAATTTTAGTGATTAATTTTAATATATAAATAATATTTTTATATATAAAAACACAGACCACACAAAACTGTGTCTGAGTAATGTTTTAATATTTTAATAAACACAAATTGTTAATTATTTTGGTCAACTGCAATAATTAAGCTTATCTAGGTGTCACCTATTGTATGCAAAATCTTTATTTGATATAAACTATAAAGGTCAAAGTTGATTAGTTTTATGATATCATAACCAAAATTCTCTTTTGTCATTTGACTGAGGGTTCTTGTTATCAGTACTTTCTCCATTCATAATAATCTTCTAAACTTTTAATAAAAAGATTAATTTGTTTCAACTATATTCTTTTGTATTTAACTATGATTAATATATTTATTAATTACGGATAAATACAAAATAAGAACCTTAAAAAGAAAAGAATAATTAATTGACAGTTTGATACTAAATACAAATTTCTGCATAAAAATATTTATATATAGATGTATAGAGAGGAATAAACGATTTAAAACTAAAATACAGAGTTGCTTATGCAATTTAAATTTAAATAACAAAGATCTTTTAAAATAACAATAGTGTATATTTATTTAAAAAATATTTTTAAAAAATAACATTTTGTTTTAAAATAATTATTATTAAATTACTCTTCCACCTTAGTCCATAACAATAATAAAGAAGTCTCGTAACCCACAATTCAACCCAACAGAATACATAAATTCAATTACAATTTTAGTCTTTATTATCTTATCTTATCTTTATTTGTTGTTATCTTTCATAGAACAATACTTTATATATATTTAGTTTTATCCTCATAGTTTACAACACACTTTTGTACAGTTCAATCAATCAACAATTACTAAAAATTCACATTCTTTTCTTTCCTTATTCTTTCACCATTTTATCAATTATTACTGTGATAATTTTTTCTGTACATTAAAAAATGAATGTATCTAAACTTATTTTGTATCTAAATACATTAAATTGTTAATGTATTAAAAAAAAGTCAAAAGAACATAAATTTTAAAACAGAAAAAATACTATTTTTATTTCACTAAATTATCTATCGATAGAATCTCTTACCTTCATACTCTAAATTAAGACATAATAAACTGATCTTATAAATCTATATATATGAACAAGGTTATGGTTGACTTTATGAGCAATTTGCCAAACATCACATTCACATTCAACAAGTGTTGATAGTCTCCATCATCAACACCTCCTTCTACTTTCTCAGTTCTGACTCTCTCTATATATAAGCCATAAACTTTGCCCCAAACACACCACGTTCTTTGCCTTCTCCATTCACACAACACCATTTGGTACATTCCTTATATACTCTTTTCCCTTAATTACATTAATTAGATAACATAATCATTTGCTTAATTAAGTTTTGGAGCGTTGCACTACTACTATGCATTTTTGAATAATTGCAGTGTATGCGGATCTTTGAATTATTTTTTGCAGTTCTATCGTGTTGTGTGGGGATTGATATTCAATGAGTCAGCGTGTGAGTGATGATGCTATGGCAGAAGTTATAGCAGAAACAAGAAGCGATTCTTCTTCACGTAGACATGGAGGAGGAGATGATGATTTTGTTACTGATCTGCCATATATGCACAGAGTTGGAACTCCTCCTAAGCAGCCACTCTTCCAAGAGATCAAGCATTCTCTCATGGAGACTTTCTTCGCTGACAAGCCCTTTCACAAGTTCAAGGACCAATCTGGATCTAGAAAGTTCGTTCTCGCTCTCCAATCTCTCTTCCCCATTCTTGAATGGGGAAGAGATTACAACCTCAAGAAATTCAGAGGCGATTTCGTTTCCGGACTCACCATTGCAAGTCTTTGCATTCCTCAGGTACGTACGAATGCGATCGTTACATGAGGTTGTCTTTACGTGAAGAGATCTCAACTATCATTTTCACATGAAGTTAATTTTATGCCAGAAAACTAATGTATTTAGACATACGGTATGTCCAGATACGATGGTATACGTGTCTAAATACATAATTTTTTTAACATGTAGTCACCACTTTGTTGCTGATTGTGTTTATTATAACAGGACCTTGCATATGCGAAGCTTGCATATTTGGATCCTTGGTATGGATTATGTGAGTATCATGATGATGATTGATAAGTTCTTACTTCTAAGTAATTAATTTCTTCTGCTAATTAATATTACCTTTTTTTGCAGACTCAAGTTTTGTGGCACCTCTTGTGTATGCTTTCATGGGAACCTCAAGAGATATTGCGATTGGACCTGTAGCTGTGGTGTCCCTCTTGCTTGGGAGTTTGCTTTCTAGTGAGATCAGTGACACCAAAAGCCATGACTACGTGCGCCTTGCATTCACTGCTACCTTCTTTGCAGGAGTCACTCAATTGGTACTTGGAGTTTGCAGGTACATTCAGTACTAGATAGGACTTAACTATGCATAAGGTTCACTTTCATTCATATATGCATTGTCCTTTTTGGTGGTGCTTTGCCTAAAGTATTGTGCATTCATGAATGGTTATTGTAGGCTTGGTTTCTTGATAGATTTCCTATCTCATGCTGCCATTGTGGGCTTCATGGCTGGAGCTGCCATTACTATTGCACTGCAACAGCTTAAAGGTCTGCTTGGCATAAAGAACTTCACCACAAAAACTGATATTGTTTCTGTATTGCATTCGGTTTGGAGTAACGTGCACCATGGGGTAAATCTTTTCATCTTGCTTTATATTTATATATGTTTCAGTATATTTAGAGGATGAAAAAGCTCATAAATAATATTTGTTTTCTTAATTTCTGCTTACAGTGGAATTGGGAGACTATACTCATTGGACTATCATTCTTAATCTTCCTTCTTATAACCAAGTATATTGTAAGAATCCCAATATTTTTCCTCCCTTCCCTAATTTACCATGTCAAAATACAAAATGATTGTCACTTTGATCAAAGTTATAATAATAATTTTTAAAGAAAAGTATTACATAAATAGCATGTCTAAAAGGTCATGGGGACCATAATAAAAATGCACTAGCAGCTAAAAGTTACTTTTTACAAATATTAAAATTAAACAACAGTGCTTAAGCACATAGTTTATTCCTTTTTACAACTTGAATAACTGTTATATTGTGATAACAGGCTAAAAGAAACAAGAAACTCTTTTGGGTATCTGCAATTTCTCCTATGATCTCTGTTGTAGTGTCTACATTTTTTGTGTACATTACCAGAGCAGATGAAAAAGGTGTATCAATTGTAAGTACCATGATGATAATCTTGATTGAATATACCTCCTCTAAAGTTGAAAACTTTAATCAAAGTATTTATATGATACTTCATCAGGTGAAGCATATCAAGAGTGGTGTGAATCCATCATCAGCTAACGAAATCTTTTTCAGTGGAAAATATCTAGGCGCTGGTGTTAGAATTGGTATTGTATCTGGCATGGTTGCACTTACGGTAAGAAAATTCTGAAGCTGATTCCTCAATCCACATAACATTTTTTATATTTAACATAAGATGTTTCTAGAGAATGCATTAAATCTGCTAGGCACTTATGCCGAATTCTTTAAACTACTTCAGGAAGCTGTAGCAATTGGGAGAACATTTGCTGCAATGAAAGATTATTCACTGGATGGTAACAAAGAAATGGTGGCAATGGGAACAATGAACATTGTTGGTTCTTTGACATCAAGCTATGTGACAACAGGATCTTTTTCTCGGTCAGCAGTGAACTTCATGGCTGGTTGTCAAACTGCTGTATCAAACATTGTGATGTCCATTGTTGTGTTACTAACTCTGTTGGTCCTCACACCACTGTTTAAGTACACTCCAAATGCAGTTCTTGCTTCTATTATAATAGCTGCTGTTGTAAACCTGGTGAACATTGAAGCAATGGTTCTGCTCTGGAAGATTGACAAATTCGATTTTGTTGCTTGCATGGGAGCATTCTTTGGTGTCATCTTCAAGAGTGTTGAGATTGGCCTTCTAATCGCGGTACAATGCAGATACTAATCTATTCAAAAGATATCTATTTATGGCTTTCTTGCATCTCATCTCAGTAATGTTTTAAGCTAATCTCATTTTGTTCATGAAGGTGGCAATTTCATTTGCCAAGATACTTTTACAAGTGACAAGGCCAAGAACTGCAGTTCTTGGTAAGCTTCCGGGGACTACTGTTTATAGGAACATCCAGCAATACCCCAAAGCAGCACAGATTCCTGGCATGCTCATTATCAGGATTGACTCTGCTATCTACTTCTCAAATTCCAACTATATCAAGGAGAGGTAAATATATGGATACTTTTAACTTGATGGGGTTGTTTTTTTAAAGATCATTCTTTAATTAGTTATGATCTTGTCCACGTTATGCTCTATTATTGTTTGTACCATAATTTAAAATGGTAAAGATTAGTTGCTAATATGATAATCTAAAAAATGTGGACTGTATCAATCAATAATGTGATGATAGTTTTATTAGTTTTAGGGTGGTTTGACTTTAATCAATGTAATTGTGCACTATTAATAAGTCAATTAATTCCTTTTTTTTTTTTTTTGCAGAATATTGAGATGGTTGATTGAAGAAGAATCTCAAAGGACAGAAAGTGAATTACCGGGAATACAGAATCTCATTGTTGAAATGTCACGTAAGACTTTCTTTCTACCAACAAGTCATTATTAATGATAGTAATTCTGATGTTAATTATAATTGACCTTGTCATGTTGCAGCTGTTACTGATATTGACACAAGTGGCATCCATGCCTTTGAAGAATTATACAAGACCCTTCAGAAAAGAGAAGTTCAGGTATAATGATAATAATATCACAACAATAATAACATTGATGTCATGTACAAAACAATTGTGATTGTATTGATCATGTTCATGTATCATGTGTGTTTATATAAACAGCTTATATTGGCAAATCCGGGGCCAGTTGTAATAGAGAAGCTCCATGCATCCAAGCTTACCGATCTAATTGGAGAAGATAAAATATTTCTCACAGTGGCTGATGCTGTTGCAACTTTTGGTCCAAAGGGTGTTAAATAAAACATATCTGTTTCAAGATAAAATTCAAGTGTTGATTGAAGCCACGGTTATAATTAAGATGCTACAAATACAAAAGGGTGGGAATTAGTATTATATTGTATAATAGATAGCCTTATAGAGAGTTATTAGTCACCTTGATCTGTCTTCTATGTAGTTTCATTTAATTTTGTTTGTCTTTGATTTTATATATAGTGCCAATTAATGTATAGAAGCAAAATTACATGTTCTGTTTTTCAACTGGTAGTTGTGATTTACAATACAATATACTTTAAGGTTATATGAAAACCAGCAAAGATTAGAATATATATCGGCTTCATGATTTGGTGGACTGAGAGGGTTATAATGGATATAATAATTGGTGTGTGGATAAGAGCTCGCCAATAATGGATGCTAATATCATTTTATAAACAAATAATGTGGGAGAGTTGAAAGATCAGTTTACTTAGCTTATACTTGTTGAACATATACTCATAATAATGCAATTATTGTATTAACAAAATGACATACTTCAATTACCATCATTGGGATATCATCACATTGAAACACTATAAGCATAGAGCATTATTTATCTTGTTTTTCAACCCTGTTTTATATTCAGATAAGTTATATTAATATTCATTAGTGCTCTATATATATGACTTTATCTTAAGCATTTAAGGTAGCGTTTGTTTTGAGGTATTGAGACAAAGATTGAGAGAGTGAGACTCAATATCATGTTTGTTGGTTTAGAGATTGGTACTTAAATTTCTGTTTCTATCTCTAAAATTTCAGTATTTCAATACCTCCAAAAAGTGGGAATACGGGGGACTAAAATTTTTAGAGATAGATACTGAAATTTAATAACATTTTATACTTAAAATACCCTCATTTCAATAATTAATTTCAATTTTACCCTTTGTACAAATTAAATTAGAGTTTCATTCTTATTTTAATTTCTGTCTCCCATTTTGCACCAACAAAATACTGAGATTTATTTCAATCTCGGTCTCTTAGTCTCTGTCTCTCAGTCTCAATCTTTCTGTCTCTGTCTCTCCACCAAACGCTATCTTAGGTAGTAGGTACTATGTTACAGACATTATCCTTTGAAGTTGGAATGTTTGATTCATCAATTGTGGAAAAGTTAATAATTTTCTTAGATTGGAAAGCACTCTACATTGTTATTATTATGTTTTTTTTCTCCCTTAATACTAAACTCTCATAATAACATTAGGGTGCTTAAGTAACTCTAAGATCAATTTTCTTGATGAACATAGTTTAGGAGGCGCAAACTGAATTAAACCGTAAATCAATAACAAAGAAAATATAAATAATAAGTATCATATATTCAGTTAAATGATATATAAGGTACAATAGTGATGAAATTGTCATTTTATAAAACAAATTACGTGATGATCATCGATTATTTATTTGTACAGTTCAATATATGCTAAAATAATTATATTATTAATTAGGACGGAGTTAATCCTTGGTTAACATATAATTAAGTTTCATGTATATCTACACAACGTATTTAAAATATGAGAAATATTATTTGTACATTAAAATCAGCCACGAATTTATTTATATATAAATACATGTGTGGTTTAATTTATTTTCAACATATATTTATATTTCAGCATGTATTTTATACTGATACCTGATTTTGGTGGCTGATTTTAGTGTATATGTAACATGATCCATAAAATGTTTATACGCGTCCCTTCATATCGTCAATCATCATTTGATCTTTAGTTAAAATAATGCGACATGGACGATTAATTATTATCGTTTCATACTATACACGTTATTAACATATTATATAATCGGAATCTAAGTTATATATTACCTTGCACTTGCAGTGCCTCAAGGGATACGATATATGAAACCTGTTGCCAATTCCCAATACCAAGGGGTAACGTATGTGTAATGTGTGCCTATGAACATTTATATATATGTGTCTGTAGTCTCAGAATTAATTAGCACCGACTACATGTTAATAACTGAAAAAAAAAAAAACTATAGAAGCATATAGTATTATTAAATGACATTAGTATAAGCTAAGCTAACGTTGTTGAAATTAAATCATTTATGGGAAAATGCATGGCATGCCATCTTAATATATAACGTATATACTTATTTTTGTGCATGAGATGAAGCCTTTAGAGACATTATTCACAATCTCAGATAACAACTCCTTAATGAGGAAATATAAGGGGAAAAGCAAAACAAGAAAATTTTGTCTATGCCTCCAATCAATCTTCCCTATCTTAGATTGGGGAAGATATTACACTATCCGAAACTTGAGAGGTGATTTCATTGCTGGACTCACCACTGCAAGTCTCTGCATTCCTCAGGTCATTAATTCATTAATATTCCATAATCAACTAACTAAGTAACATGCATTGATCTTTAATTATATAGAGTTTGTTAATAACAGGATATTGCATATGCCAAGCTTGCAAATTTGGACCCTCACCATGCACTATGTGAGTATCTTCATATTTTTATGACTTTGTTTTGTTTGTGATTTGATTTTTCATCATGACATTAAGTTGTGCAGACGCAAGCTTTGTGACACCTCTTGTGTATGCTGCCATGGGAAGCTCAAGAGACATTGCTATAGGACCTGCAGCTGTGGTCTCACTCTTGCTTGGAGCTATGCTTTCTCATGACATTAGAGACCACAAGAGCCATGAATATCTACGTCTTGCCTTCACTGCTACATTCTTTGCCGGAGTTACTCAGCTCGCACTCGGCGTTCTTAGGTATTATTTATTACAGAAGAATGCTAGAGGGTCATCAGAATTTATTATTTTTCGCCATCACTTTTTAGTACATTATTGAGTGAATATGTTTGCGTCGTCAGGCTCGGTTTCTTGATAGACTTCTTATCTCATGCTGCCATTGTGGGATTCATGAGTGGAGCTGCCATTATTATTTCACTTCAACAGCTTAGAGGCCTCCTTGGCATACCACACTTTACTAAGAAAACTGATATTATTTCTGGCATTGGCTCAGTTAAGAACGCTATAGTGCACCATGAGGTAAACTAGCTAATTAATTAAATAATTAAGCCTTCATTTGTTTTAAAATTGGTTTTAATCTGTATGTTATTAATTAAGTACAGTGGAATTTGGAGACAATTATCATTGGAACATCATGCTTGATCTTCCTTCTTATAACCAAGTACATTGTAAGAATCCTGATAATAAATGTCACAATCTCCTTTCTGTTTTCTTTCCATTTGAACTTTGATTGTAATGTTCTAAAAATGGACAGGGTAAAAAGCATAAGAAACTCTTCTGGGTAGCTGCAATTGCTCCTATGACTTGTGTTATAGTTTCCACCATTTGTGTCTACATTACAAGGGCTGATGAGAAAGGCGTATCAACTGTAAGATTGATCACATTACTATTTAAAATTTACTCAACAAGTAATTAAGTTCAGGGAAAAACAGAGGTAGCCCTGTAACTAGAATTGTGCTATTTCAGATTAACCACATCAAGGGAGGTCTTAACTCAGTTTCTGCTAATGAAATTTTCTTTAGAGGAAAATATGTTGTACGAGGTTTTCGGATTGGTGCTGTTGCTGGTATAGTAGCACTCACGGTAATAAGCAAATTACTGAAAATCTTAAGTTATGCCAAAATCTTTTTGAATATAACTAACTATCTAAGCTACTTCTTCAGGAAGCTGTATCAATTGGGAGAACATTTGCAGCCATGAAACATTATACACTGGATGGTAACAAGGAAATGGTTGCAATGGGAACCATGAACATTGTTGGTTCTTTGACATCTTGCTTTGTGGCCACAGGTATATACACAACAAATCAAAACTCAAAACTCAAAACTCAATCATATATATAATAATACATAGCTTGTGGATGCAGGGTCTTTCTCTCGGTCAGCAGTGAACAACATGGCTGGTTGTGAAACTGCAGCATCAAACATAGTGTTGTCCATTGTTGTATTGTTAGTACTAACATTGTTTACACCTGTGTTTAAGTACACTCCAAATGCAGTGCTTTCTTCAATCATAATAGCAGCTACAACAAACTTGGTGAACATAAATGCAGTTATCATGATATGGAAGATTGACAAATTTGACTTCATGGCTTGCATGGGAGCCTTCTTTGGTGTCATATTCATGAATCTTGAATATGCCCTTATAATTGCGGTAAAACTCAAATATTCCCTCAGCATTGGCATGCATATAATAAACCATAGACTAGTTTGTTTAATTCTGATCTTTCTTTTGTACTATAGGTGTCAATATCTTTTGTGAAAATAGTGTTTAGAGTGACATGGCCAAAGGTTGTAGTACTTGGTAAAATTCCAGGTACTTCTATTTACAGGAACATTGAGCAATACCCTAAGGCATTCCAGATTACTGCCATGCTCATTCTTAGGGTTGATTCTGCTATCTACTTCACTAACTGCAACTTTGTCAAGGACAGGTACACATTTTTCTTTTAATTATGATCTCTTTAATTTGAGGAATTCTGGCTAATGCATGATTCAACAACAATAACAATAATCCACAGAATTCTGAGATGGTTGCGTTATGAAAATGAGGAGAGAGCAGAATGTGAATTAGCCGAAATACAATATGTGGTTGTTGACATGTCAGGTTAGACTCTTTATTACGAAACGAATTAGTACTATATGGTGAAAACTCAGGTGCAATTATTTTCATGTGAAGTTGATAGTTAAGAATCATTAGATGATTTGACGTGTTTGACTAAATTGTTTGCATTGCATTGCAGCTGTTAGCGATATTGACTCGAGTGGCATCAGTTCATTTGAAAGGCTATATCATAGCCTTGAGAAATTACATGTCCAGGTAAGTAGGTAATTACGGAATTAATTAATGGCTTAATTAGCTTGTTTTGGTAGTTAATTCGTGATAAATTTTGACAGCTTGTGTTGGCAAACGTGGGGAAGATTGTAATGGAGAAGTTGCAGGAATCCAAGTTAACAGAGTTAATTGGACGAGATAAAATATTCCTCTCAGTTGCTGGTGCTGTTATTACTTATGGTCCCAAGAGGGAAGAACTCTAACAAAAAAAACTTGATTCTTATATATATAAACCACCTACCTAGCTAGTTTCTATTCAAATAGACAATATAAATTTAATTTTGATCCACGCTTTACACATGCATCCAATCACACAACGCCGCATCATCAAAAATAACTAATATTTTCATTCACCTGTGAATAGTCATCTAAAAAAAAGATGTAATTACACGACAGCGCATATTATATGTAAATTTAATAAAGTGGTACTAGTTGTGATTGTTCATCATGATGATAATGTTTTGGGCCCTCATTCTACTACCCCATGATCCCTGTTTTCTGTGGGACCTTGTCTTCAACTCAGCAAGTTGCTCCTTCCACCTCTTTCTGGAGCTTTCATCATGAGCGGTTATCAAGCCTAATTGATGATCGTACTCTTGTCTGAGGGTGGGATTAGACAAAGTCTCATAGGCTTGATTGAGCTGCACGAAGAGCCTTGTGGATTCATCTTTCTTGGAAGGGTCATGGCAGACGTCAGGGTGGTACCTTAGAGCCATTGATCTGTATGCTCTCTTGATGTCATCCATTGTTGCACTCTTGGGACTCAGTGACAGCACCTTGTACAAGTTAGTGTTGCTATTTGCTACCGTTGTCGCTCTGCATGAAACCACCCCTCTTTTTCGCTCTGGGACTCCACACCACTGGTTAGGTAGTGTTTTTAAACTGCTCATCGATAACACGTCCATTATTCTTGCTCTTATGAATGCCGATGAGGTTGCAGGTGCTTTAGTTTTCGAACTTTCTTGGTGTGATTAAGTTAAAGGAACAAGGAGGTGCCAAGTATATATATAGTATAGTCTTGAACGAATCACAGCGGAACTTTCTCACTGTACCACCGAACTTTTTATTTGATATTTAATTTTTGTCTAATTTTAAATTTTAATAATCGATTTTAATTGTATATATTTTATATATTTTTTATAATTAAATTAAGAGTTAAAAATTACTCAAATAATGGTGTATGATACACTTAAAAATTTTCCATATATATATAATATATATTGAAGTGTTCAAAGGCTACACGGTTTGTTTGGGGTTACTGGTTAGAATCTAGATGTTTATTTTGTCATGTTTCCGAATTGGCATAAGGCTAATAAGCTAAGAGCCGATTATAAAGTATGAGCCACGCCATATATATGTTGGTGTCATGGTGTGTGTAGGGGATATTTACTTATGAGTTATGACATGACGATTTTTATATCTCTTGATTGGTGGATTCTATTATTCTTTTCACACACAATATATTGATTGAGATTGAGGTGGATGGGGAATTTGTGGAACTGAAGACAAATGGCCATGGCAGCCCTCTTTGACTACTGACACCCCCTATGTATGTACTTTACTGTGTTGTCAGCCGGCATGCATCGACTACAGTAGTAGTTAATGTGGCTTCAAGTAATTTTTTTAAGTATATTTTTTAAAAATTTTATTAAAATTTTAATTTTATCTAAAAATTTTTATTTATATTAAATATATTTTTGATGACTAATTTTTAAAAAATTTTAAAATTAATTTAACAATAAATTTATAAAAATAATTTTTAATACAAATAAATTAGATATAATCGCCATGCATTATTATTTAATTGATTTTAAATATTTTGAAATTTATGGTGCGTTTAGTTTGTGTTTTTTTTGTTATTATTTTTAATATTTTTTAGATTTTATAAAGGAAAAAAGGAAAATAAAAAAATTTTATTTTATATTTTTTATCTTCTATTTTTATTTTTTCTTTCATAAAATTTAAAAATTAGAAAATACTAAAAATAAAAACAGAAAATAAAAATACAAACCAAACACACCTGTATTAGTCAGGACTCAAAAGTATATTTAATACAAATAAACAATTTTTAGAACAAAATTAAAATAAAATAAAATTTAAGAATATTTTTAAAATTTTTTATCAAATTTCATGGATAAAAAATATACTTCACTTTTTTTTAGATTTTCCTATTTTTAATATGATAGGACAAAAATTAATCTATCATAAATTTGAGTTTCATTTAAAGATTTGTTGTTGGTCAATAAATTACTGTATATACAAGGACAAATTTAAATCCCAACACTTAATCAAATCGACTATATATGCTATGTGTATATCAAAATTAGCCACTAATATAAAATATATATTAAAATATAAATATACATTAAAAATAAATTAAACTACATATATATTTATATATAAATATATTGGTGACTGATTTTAATGACTAATTTTAATATATAAATAATATTTTTATAATCAAATTCATTATAAATTAACCAACCGAAATTGATTATTGCAGCTTCAAATAATTAAGGAATTGGAGAAAAGACATTTTATTTGCTCATCACATGGCATCCCTTATTCTATTATAATAAATATGGATAAAGTATAATTTTTAATTTTAATATTTATGATTTTTTTAAAAAAAATATTTCTAATATTTAATTTTAATTAATTTTATTTCTAACATTTTCAATTTATTTGATTTTGTTTTTAATATTTTTATATATATCAAAGTTATTTTTAATATTTTAAATCAAGTTAATGTTTGAAAATAATTTTGATATAAATTAAAAATGTTAAGAATAAAATTGAATAAAATTAAATATTAAAAATATTTTTTAAAAATTTGCAAATTTTAAGAGAGAAAAAATAGAGATTTAATTTGTGTGACGTGATTCTTTGCAAGCTAGCCTCTTTAGTCATTGTATTTGCACGTGTTATCTTTACCCAAGAAAGAAGTAATTAAGTAGTCATAATTGTACCATTTTTGGTTGCGATGTGACAATTCTTCTGGAAAAATCAATTGTCGATTGGAATTTGATATACCACACCTGCTCTCACAAGGCTAAGAATGAATTAGTTAAGTGGCCATTTCTCTAATTGCATCTAGAATCACATTCATTACTGAATTACGTAAAGAAACGAAAAAGTATCATCTATATAATGCGTCGTCATCAGCCGGCATGCATCTAGAGATAGTAGTATTTATAGTCAACGTCTTCAAGTCATTGTATTATCAACCGTGTGATTGTGGTGTGACAATTATATTCTTCTCGAATAATGAATTGAATAATTTTATGTCTATTGGAATATATGCAAATATGGAATGGCAACTCTAATTGCATCTAGAACACACAGAAAGAGAAATGAAAGAGTAATCACTAATCATCGTTCATGCTTATGGGCTCAAACGTAAATTTCATATATGATGAGGGTATCATCAGTGATTCTTATGCTAACAATAATTTTTAATTTAGTTACAATAATTATTTATTATATATTTATTTATTTAGAGATATAAATTTATATATTATCAAAATCATTTTATGTTTTTTGTTTTGAAAAATATTAAAAGGCTACTAAAATTAGGGATGATAAAACTCTCCAAATGCAGGGGCGGGGGGATTTTTCTAGCATGGTTGGGGATCCAGGGGGTTCTTTCAAGGCAGGCATGGAGACTTGAGCAGAGAATTTCACCCCATCTCCGCTAATTCTCAAAATTAAAAAATTTACTTAATTGTCATTAATAATTAATTTTTTATATATAATTTTTAGTCATTTCACATGCCATATATACAGAAAAAAATTCTAAATTTTTAATTCTCATTTGCATAACCATTCTTTAATTCAGAGATTCTTAGTTAATGTTGTCCATATTTTATCCAACCACTTCTTTACCACTCTTCCTTCTCATTGCACCATCATCCCTCACCAGTCACCATGTTGTCGTCCCTCACTGCGCCGTCAACTTTTATCGCGTTGTTCTCTCTTCACAACGTTCTTTCTTCTCTTTGAGAGTGCATTGTTCTCCTATCTATAATTCTGCCTCGTGTTCATTCTCCTCTCTGCTGCTGTGTCTCTTGCCTCGTCCTATAAATGAATATTTGTAGCTCTACTCCTATAAAAATTAACGATCAATCAGAACTATTAGAGAAATGAGGAATGAGGCTCCACACAGAAAATAGGACCTCACGGAGAATGAAAATGAGGCAATATTCCCCACGACAGAGATTAGAGGCAGAAACAGAGAAAAGAGAACAAATCTGACCACAGAAATAGAGAGTAGAAAGACATCCCCACCCCATCCTACTCCATTGCCACATCCGTAATTAAAATTTATTATTTTTAGTTATTAACTTAATTTTTTTAGTCTAATAATCTACCAATATATTTTAACTCATATTTTTAAATATTAATAATTAGTTAATAATAAAAAATAATAAATTCTAATTATCATCTACCATTCAGCATTTTTCTTAATCTATAAATAGTGTTTAATTTTTAGTGATATCATGTAATCGTCAGATGGTGTAAGAATTTCTCTTCACGTCAAAAGCATGGTTAACTTTTGTAACTTTTTTTCAACGTTTCAAGAGGGTATTTTGAGGTGCATCTAGATGGCACAGCCCACCTGGTAAGTGTAACAACTAACAAACAACTTTATATATTAGAAAACATTATTCTTGCAACTTGCAAAGACCTACCCTGTACTGACCCTAAGTAAGCGTCACGTTTCTTCCCAAGACCTTATATATATAATATATATACAACCTGGACCCTTTGGTTGGTGAAATTACATAATATATATAGTAACCCAGAGGCCACAAGATCTACATATATATAGTTTAATTATTGAGCATAAAAACCATGCATAACATTTTGGAGTTAGTGATAGTATCATTCTTCAGCATTTTATCATGGACAAAAATCAATGACAAACACTAATCTGCTAATAGTAACAAGTCATGATGATATTCATTTTATAATAATGTATATAAATATATCCAGAAAAAGAAGACGATAAAAATATTCAGATGCATATTGTTGACATGGTTCCCTAAGAAAATGTTCTTGTATGTTGTAGAAAGGACACACAGTAAACTTTAGAGCCAACCTTTAATTTTAGACAAATCCAGCTGGATAATAATGTGTATAGAATTGCCAGGATTATCGAGATATATATTTATGCTCCTAACCATTTGAAACCATTTGCCACTTTTGGGATTATTTTAGTTCATGTCTCCATAAACATTTAAAAACTGAAGATATAAATAAAACATTAAAACAAACATTTACAGCCCAGGATGTACTAGCAGAGCAATTGAAACGAAATATAGGAACTAACTTTTAAATAGGTAATATTAGTTAACTTCTTTTATTGTAAACTTTCTGCTAAATTTGGAGAGGTATGTAGTTATCTATAAGACTATAACCAATGAGAAAAATTATGTGATATGAGCAAAATTAATATAATAATTCCATAGCCGACATTATGTTCCTCAAGTTGAGTTTAATTAAAGTGTTACACTTGATTCCACAGGATGGCTTTACTACTATACCTTAAAAAGCAAATTGATAATAAGTGAAATAAATTAAAGAAATAAAATTAGCGGCATATATTTGTCAATTAAGAATGAACAGTAGTAAAGACAAAATGGAGCAACTAGTCAAACTGTCAAAGGACCCTTTAATTTTTGGATAATTGTGATTTGGAATTACTATATGTTTCGGCCCCAAGTTGTAATGCCATTGCGCCAAACATTGATCATGTCTCTGTGATACTCCATTTTCTAACTCTTCTCTCCTTCAATGGAGAATCAACTAGCTTAGCCAATGGGAGAATATGCATCTAGAATCTAGATCATCGATCATTTCTAATCAATTAGAAAGTAGATGGGAGAAATTATTTTATTTTTTTGAACAAATGATTTGGAACTATATGCTAGTATCTTCTCCTTTTGGGCCCCCATGCAAGTGGTCCAGTAAAAGAGATCACAGCTAAGCCCAATAAACAATTTGGTTTTATCCTAAAAATTTATCCCAGAGGCCCACACATGCCAAAAACATTATTTTCAAACAAAAATAGGCCTTGACAAAAAGAAAACAAAACAAAAATAAGCAAGCATATATGAGATCCAATATAATGGTAAAATAAAAACTCATAAATCAGCCAGAAAACATGTACATCATAGAGTTCCTCTTCAAGTAACTAACTAACTAATTAGACTAAATCTAAAAAATGAAATAATGAATGATTCAAAACAGAGAGAAGAGACGTAGCAATAATAAGGGAAGAAAGAGTGATGCTGGTGAAATAGGGAACATAGTTGATGCTGAGCTCTTCCCTTGAGATGGTGATGATGGTGCTGATCTTGGAGATACCTCATTTATTGGACCATTATTATTCCAACTTGGTGCTGTTGCTTCACTACCAGACGCTGGACTTGGAGAACTACCTGGAGAAACCCTTCCACCTACGGAATAAATACAACTCATTCAAATTACAAACATCTAGAGGATCAAAAGTAACATTCTAAACAATCACTCATATCATATTAATCAAAATTAAAAAAAAGGATAATGATAGACTACAAAGTCCCATAAAAGACGGAGTAAATTATTGATAATTCTTCTTTAAATGGTGTTAGGTAGACAATAATAATAATGTCTATCTGTATTGCACTAAAGGAATATATCTCTATATGAATTACGATTAACAGCTAGCAACAACAGAGAAGAACTGAAAATCCAATATAAGCAAGATTTTATACATGACATAAAATAAAGTATTACTATTAAGATTGATATGAGAAAGTTGCAGAAACATGACAAAATATAACGTGTCACATAATAACAAAACGAGGCAAAAGAGAAACCTCCAGGAGAAGCAGCAGGCGCTCCACTCACTGCAAAACAAAAACACCATAACCACGTTACCATAATTAATCTAAATATTAATATTAATAATAAATAAATAATTACGAGTCCAGAATTTACATCCACAGTAGTCAGTGGCAGAAGAATCAGAGAGACCGCAAGCAGAAGGAAGAGCTAAGGCCTTGGTGACATTCAAGACGACACCAAACTGAACGCTACTTTTGAAAGCCTCACAGAGACAGTCTGGTGCAGTTTTGAGTACAGTCTTCAATCCAGAGCAGCATGTTCCTTCTGGCTTCGTTGCGGTACTCCCATTCGTGACGAATGGCAAACAATCCGCCATTGTTAGGACCAAGTTCGAACAGTCCACGGAAGGTAGCGGTGAACGAGCGCCGTCACAAATGCCAACGCCGCCACACATGACGGCACCAACAACACACAGAATGATGAACGAAAGTGAAAGCTTGGCTGCCATTGGTGGTAGTGAGTGATGAGTGTGAAAAAGAGAGAGAAGGTCTCGTATTTAAAGGGTTCTGCAACCATACATGGAATACGTGTCATCATGCCAGCGTTGCTAGCCACTAATTTGAATTTGATAGATTCAGATTTCAAAGTTCATACTGATCTTATTTTCAAAATCAAATTTTATTTTTTAGGAATTTAAGTTATATTATCATTACGGAGATTTTGTGCCTTTCTATCAAATCTTCATTTACCAATTTTTTTTTTTAAAAAAAAAAACTAATGCGCTCAACACAGTAGAGCTTATTAAAAGTTTAAAACCAATTAGATTTCTTTTTTCTCTCTTTTTAAGTTTTTTATTTAAAATAGAATCTCTTAGATATACATATTATTCAATAAAATTAATATGAGATAACATTTTTAAAATATGAACGTTCTAACAAATTTAATGACTTTTATATTATTATTCAAAAATTATGAATAGCATAAGTTTGTTAAACTTCATTTTGTTTTATTGTGCAGTAAAAAACTTTAGATTTCTAATTTATATTTTGGTGTAAATAAATTTGAAATTTAAAAATTATAAAAGAATACTTTATTAAAAAAGATAAGATAGAAAAGATATAGAGATAAAATAACGGTTGAGCGAAAAAAAATTAGATTTTTAAATTGAAATATTTTGTTTGATATTCAGTTTTTTATAGTTTTTTTTCTTTTGAAAAAGTACGTAATTTTTATATATTAAAAAGAGAATATAGGAGTCACCATAAGATTACATTACGCTATTCTTAAAGAAAGTGCATAAAATAAATAAATTAAAAAAGATAAAGTCACTATAATAAATTCTATAATAAATTCAATAAAATAACTAAAATAACCACTTTATGTTGTTGTAAAATGATTTATATTTTATTTTAATTTTTGTTGGGGCCTTGTGGATGTTTGCTATATTTAAGGGAAAGAAAGGTAACTATTCTTGATTTATTGATTTTTTGGTAGAAAAATAGAATTCTTTCTAGTCTTCACTTATTTATTAATTTTTTGGATTTTTTGTACTTTTTATTTCTTCCTTTTACAGTAAAAAAAAAAAAACAATATAAAAAAATCCATCTAATTTGAGTTGGTCGAGTGGTCAACTCATCAATTAACCATCAATATTATTTTTAATTATGAGATTTCATCTAATGGTGAAAAATTACTCATTTTTTTTTTGCTAGTTAAATGTTTGCCAGATTTTGATAAAAGTGCTGATCCCCTAAATTTTCTCGTATAAAATACATATTAGAATACTAATATACATTAAAAATAAATTAAATCACACATGTATTTATACACAAATATACTGGTGACTGATTTTAATGACTAATTTTGGTATACAAATAACATTTTTGTTATTCAAAGTGATATGACGTTTTGTGTATGCATAAATTTAAATAAATGCACTCCACAAAAAAAAAGATATGTTACAGACAAAAAAAGGATCATGTCATGACCATGGTTATAGAAGGAAATTTATATGCGGTGTCACCACTCACCAGCATGGTGATAGAGATAAATTTACAAAAATGATTGCATTTATTTACAGAGGAAATATAAATAAAGAAGCAGTAATGAGTAATGAGAGAGGAGCCTATCTCTATCTATCAATCTGAGTAGTTTTAACTGACGAGACTATAACAGTTACATCATCAAGCTTGCCGCCGGTGTATCCCACGTACCCTGCAGCCTGCGCCGCATCGCCAAAAGGACTTCTCGCAAAAGATGATCTTCCAACTTCCTGTGCTCTCATGGCCAACAATTCTGCTATTTCCTGCAGTTCATATAACCATACTTACACTTTTCCATAAGCTACTTAATGATCAAAGTTAAATACTATGTTAGACAACTGCACGTGAATTTTCACCTAAATGAAAGGCAGAGGTAATCAACCTGAGGTTTCAAGTTAGCTTGTAGTGACTTTGATACAACTGACGCTATTTCTTGATCATAAAGATTGTCAAAAAGACCATTACTTGCAGTTATAATCACATCACCATCATTTACATCGATCTTGTACTCCTGAAACACACATTGTGAGTTATAAGGCTCCAAAACCAAACTATATCTCACATTAGGTGAACGATGAATATGAGGTAGATTACAGACCTCAATGATTTCTGATGGATCTTCGCCTGTAACTATTTGTAACGGAAAACTGAACTCATGGAACATGGGAGTTGATTTCTTAAAGATGCAACCATCTCTTATTACCATAAATCCAGTGTTCCCCACATTGGCTGCATGAAAGGCCTACAGATAAATTTCTATGGATTACTTACATAGTTGAACAATATACCGCAGGAGTTTTATATTAATTAGCAATTCGGTTAATCATTTATTTACCTGACCATCAAAATGAGCAACCAGAATAGCAGATGATCCTGACTTTTGGGTTTCAGCAGCACCACTGGTGATAACTTCTGCAGGTTTCATTGTTGAAAGGTTTTCATGATCCGACACGATATTTTTGCACTTTTCTATGAGTTCCCTGATATAATGTCCTGCATTACTACCTGCATAGTTTTCTCAGGTGCATAAGTATAGATTGAAACCAACAAGTGAGTCCACAGTCACAACTGACAAAATGGTATACCTTGAAGTGACCAATCACTAACTCCATCAGCCACACCTAGCCAATTTGAGTGAGAAATAAAATACGCATCTTCTCGACCTGTTGATGCCTGGAAATTGTTATTAGTTGGCTTATTTACCGTCCATCATTTAGGATTCAAGTTTCACAAAAAGTTAAATCTCATGTATGATATGCACATGGTTAACTTATCCTATTAATAGGCGACCAGGCTAGACGGATTGGAATATTGTTGGTAATATTATTTCTAGATCTATGTAAATAATGCATTTGGTGGAGCTCAAATGCTTGGGCAGCCCTTAATTTTTGGGTATAATTTTCCTCAAAATTTTATTTTAACATGTAAACTTGGCATGTTTCATTCTTCTCCCCACTGATTACACACACAGAAGATATTAAAATCTTGAAGGTACCTTAGAGGGATGAGGCAAGCAAGCAGCACCGGAAATTAAGCAAAACTCTGTTGTGGAACTTTTTCTCCTGTTCACATGCAAGTATCCAAAACAAATGATGATGAAACCTAGAAAGTCACATCTATACTGGTTTCTACTTTCAGCTATGCGTGTGATAAGATGTCGAGCATTCACAATCGTTGTGTTTCATTTGTTACAAGTTATAAAAGAAATACATAATCCTTGCTTTGTGACAAAAATCAATAACTATCAGTTGTTTGAAGATGATCATTTTCAGCAAGAAAGGAGAAAGCTTTCAACAGAGAGAACACATTTCACTAATCACATGCTGAAGACCACAAAAAGATAGTTTCATCATTAATTTACAAAACTGAAGGGAGAATATAGTTTGCATACCCATGACTAGCTGTCTCAACATAATGTGTCTCTGCTACAGTAGGAAGTGATGGGTTTTCATAATCATTTCTTCCCATACTTTCCACATCTGCTTTGTTTTCCAAATTCGGTGTTGCAACTGAGTCATGTAACTAGACACAAAATAAACACAAATCTTATATTCACATTAGAACTAGTAGCACATTAACTCATCAAAAATAGAATTATGAGGGGATGTTCTCAGCCATTAAGGTCGCTAACATTAGACAGCTAAATGCACTAAAAGAAATCAAATCCAAAGCAAATGTTAATTTAGCTTTTGTAAAGAAGATGATAAAGACTAACCGTGACTGATTTTTCCATTTTACTTTCATCAAATGGCTCTTCCACAATATGGTTAGTTGTTTCTTCATCAACAGCAACTTTTTCAGATTCCGAAGATACTGGAATCAATTCACCAATATCAGAATCAACATCAGCAGTGAGGCTGATTGCTGCTTTATCTACATCGACATTATCAGAATGAACACCTGCAGCAAGGCTGTTTGCTGCTTTATCTACGTCCACAACATGGTGAGCCGTTTCTTCATCATCAACAACTTGTTCAGGCTCTAAAGAAGTGGATACTGACACCAATTCACTGATAACATTATCAACACCAGCAGCAAGGCTCTCTTCTTCTCTATCTACATCCGCAATGTGGTGAGTTGTTTCTTTGTCATTGGCAACTTGTTCAGGCTCTAAAGAAGTGGATACTGGCATCAACTCACTAGAATTGGCATCCACATCGATGTCACCAGTGAGGTTGTTTGCTGCTCCATCTACTTCCACAATTTCATGAGTTATTTCTTTGTTGTCAGCAACTTGTTCTTGCTCTAGCTCTAAAGAACTGGATACTGATATAGGTTCATTTATATCAGCAGCAATGCCATCAGTCGCGCTGTTTATTGCTCTATCTACACCATGACCCTTGTCAACTGTAGAGAGAGGAGCAACTTCAATGTTAGGCTTCTACCTGACAAAGAGAACAATAACTATTAAAAACTTCAACGGATAATGTTGATTAAGAAGACACCTAATAAGCCATGACATCACCTTCTTTCACTTCTTCAACTTCACCAGAAGCATGACTATTCAGACCAGGGATGATATCTGACTCAGGGGTAACTGTAGAAACTACTTCTTTCTGATTGTCAGTTTCAGAATCTTCCTCAGACAAGCTTGGCACATCATTACCCTCAGCAGCAACATCTTCACTTGAAATTCCATGATGAACATCCTCTCCTGAATCCAACATCAAATTCCCATCAATTTCATTTTCGTCACTGATCACAGCTGCCTTAGAGACATTATAAAGCACGTTACTCTCCTCTTCATTTACGGGAAGCTGAAGATTTCGATTAGCAACACTAACTACTACAGTTGAAGAAGATTCAATTTCCTCCACTAGATTATGATCAACCTCAGTGTTTAATTTTTCAACACCTTCACTCAACAAAGCTGGACCAGCTTCACCAACTTTCTCAACAGCTTCCCTGGCTAGTTTTTCTTGCTCCAACTCAGCCATCCTTTTTCTAACCTCACTAGCATTGGCAAATTGGAACACAACACTACCATCGGAACACACTGCCATAATAACAATAAGCTCAAGTATAATGCACAATTCAGAAAGCTCAACAAAAAATAAAGAACCAAAGGGGGAAAAATCCAAGTAAACAAAATGAAAAATTGACATAAACCCATGAAACGAAAAGGGAAAAAGTTAATATCTTGAGAGATACGGCAACCATACCAGTTGAAGAGAGAATGTCAACTTCTTCAGGAACAGAGTTTGAAGAAGAGCTTGAGGGTGAAGTGGAATTGGCAAGCACATGGGTATGGTGGGTAACTCTGAGAGATCGTTTGGGAAGTGGAATTGGAGCTGAAATTCGAAGCCTTTCCGAAGATTTTTGGGGAAGATTGCAGCTTGGAACCACGAGGCACTGGAAGCTTCTGGAGAAGAGATCAGCCATTTCATCAAATATTTGTTGTGCTTTTTTTGTTTCGTTTAAAAAGAATATTTTAACATAATTTTTTCAGCTTAAGGCATTATTTGGAGACTGTGAGGGTGAAGATTGAAGATGATGGTTGAGGAAATGAAGGACATGTGGATAATAAACAAAGCAAATAAGGTGGTGAACATTCTGAACCATAAACTAATCCGGAATATGATAATGATGTACATTTATTGCCATCAGAAAAAAACCTCATTAAATTGGTGAAGAGCAACAAAGATGATAAAGTATCAAATCAGTCATATAATCATTGGTAGGTTGCAGATTTTATTTTTTTTTTTTTTTGGGT
>NC_029781.3:5867455-5867847 GCF_000817695.3 Arachis duranensis | reverse complement strand
TGTAGATTTGATTTAATTTTTTCCTAGTGGCATATAATACATAAGCTTTTGAATTGAATAAAACGGGTTGAAAATTCACTGGTTTTATTCCAAAATTAATTAATTTATGTGTATGAAAAAAGTAAGATAAATTTTCAATCAAACTTCAATTTCAATATTTCAAGACATTAGTCTATCTATCCATTATAAAATCACTCATCTTAAAAATTTATTAAATTTTATATTTTTCAGACATAAAATTTTGCTATCATATCACAAAATCACTTATTATATTTTTAACATTATCGTTTATCAATTCAAATAAATATCACCAAATTTTAAAATATTATAAAATATGACAAATTATAGACTGTGGTATTTTTTTATAGGTAAAATATAATTTTAATCTTTAA
>NC_029781.3:5867045-5867437 GCF_000817695.3 Arachis duranensis | reverse complement strand
TCTTAACGTTAAATTTAATATAAATAATTAACAGAACAAAATAACCAAAATCTTTCATGTATTAAAAAAATATAACAAAAAAATTTTATAACATTTTTTGTTCTCATTTTTTTTCATACAAAATTCAAAATCTTAGCAATCAAATATCAACACTTCAAAATTAAAAAAAAACTTTTATATCATTAATTGTTGATGAATCAATTTTACTTACATACTAAAATTAAATGTTATTGACTATTAAATATATGAATGGTTTGTATTAAATTTAATAATGAAACAATATTAAACCCCCTTGATTTTTTTTAAATTGAAATAAATTGTTTAAAAATTTTTAAAACTGAAATAAAATATTTAAAATATTAAAAATTAAATTAAAATTTAACTTAAATGTA
>NC_029781.3:5859333-5866998 GCF_000817695.3 Arachis duranensis | reverse complement strand
TAATTTTTAAATTTTTTTATATTATTTGATCATATTTAATTTCTTATTATTATTGTTGATGATTATAGAAATCCGTGTAAGACGGCACAAACATATGACTAAAAATAAGACCGCATACATATAACTAAAAAATATAACTAAAAATAATAAATTCGATAAAAAAATTTTCATATGACTAAAAACAGGTTAATAGAAGAATAACTAGCAATACATTTAGTTTTGGTCATTTAAAAGATGGCCAAGATTACTTGGTCATTTTGTTACTTAAGCTTTTGTTTGTATTTTCAAAAATATTTTTAATTTTTAAAAACTGTAAACATAAATATTTAAAATTTTTAAATTGATCAAATATAAAATACATAAAATTTTTAAATTTATCAAATATAAAATAAAATATTTGAGCTTCTAAAAAATACAAATATCTTTTTAAAATATTTTACCAAACTAAATCTTAGTATTATTCTTCATGAATTTGGGTCAAAAGAACTTCAAATGAAGGGCATTATTCCCATTTTCTGAGGCATGAAAGTATCACATATTTACGCTCCCTTACTTATCTCACTTCATTAAATTGGTCTTGTTGGGATCTAATGATCTTCCAAAATACTATGGACATCAGCATAAGATAAGGAAAGACACAAACAAAGTTAGATGAAATAGGTGGAGCGGTGTGTGGTCCCAATGTCCACGTGGTTGGAATCAACATGAGATGAGGATGAAGATCTAGTTTTCATTGGTCCGTAATCTATCCACGATACCCTCAAAGATTTCTTCTACAGATTTCATAGTCCTACTTGGCCTTCTATGAAAGCACCCTTAGATTTTCTCCCACTTCACAGCATCCATTCACACATTAAATCACTTCCAAGTCTGCATTCCCCTTCCTAACAAAACCTTGAAACCAGCCTCAGTGTGTTCTTCTCCCTTGTCTCGATGGCAGCTGCAACATCTGGTGCTGTGTTGAACGGTTTGGGATCTTCTTTCCTTTGTGGAGGAAAGAGGAGCCAGACACTACTTGCTAATGCTATTGCAGGCAAAGCTGGTGCTTCTGTTAGTCCTAAAAGATATGTTGTAGCTGCTGCTGCTGCACCAAAGAAATCATGGGTCCCTGGTGTTAGAGGTGGTGGAAACTTCATTGACCCTGAATGGCTTGACGGCTCGTGAGTTCCCTCATCTACTTACTTTTTCCCTCTCCTTTTACTCTCCTCTCATCTTCAATTCAGAATGTGTCATGAACCGATTCTTCTAAAGCTTAAACTGTTTGGTAGACTTTTTAATTACAGACACTAAACTTTAGAGATGTAGTTGTAGAGACTATGATACTATATTATAAACCATTTATTCCAAAAGCTTGAACCACAACTTAAATGGGCATGATTGGTTCTACATCTAATAGAATGTTTCAATTGCAGGCTACCTGGTGACTATGGTTTTGACCCACTAGGCCTAGGGAAGGACCCAGCATTCCTGAAATGGTATAGAGAAGCTGAACTCATTCATGGAAGGTGGGCAATGGCTGCAGTTGTGGGAATCTTTGTTGGCCAGGCATGGAGTGGAGTTCCATGGTTTGAGGCTGGAGCTGACCCCAATGCAATTGCTCCTTTCTCCTTTGGTTCACTACTGGGCACTCAGTTGCTTCTCATGGGTTGGGTTGAGAGCAAGAGATGGGTGGACTTCTTCAACCCTGATTCACAGTCAGTGGAATGGGCCACTCCATGGTCAAGAACAGCGGAGAACTTTGCCAATGCCACCGGTGATCAAGGCTACCCTGGTGGCAAATTCTTTGACCCTTTGGGACTTGCTGGCACCATCAAGGATGGCGTTTACATTCCAGACAGAGAGAAGCTTGAAAGGCTCAAATTGGCTGAAATTAAGCATGCAAGGATTGCCATGTTGGCTATGCTGATTTTCTACTTTGAGGCTGGTCAAGGGAAGACTCCCCTTGGTGCTCTTGGCTTGTAAACTTGGACCAATTCGTGTAGATAGTTGAATTGAGAAGCTAGATTGATGTTGAACATGAACCTTTGCCTTGTGTAGAGCCAATGTGCTCCCTCACAACAAATTCAAATCATATCATATGCTTTTAATATTAGATGATTCCCCATGTGTATGATTTGAAATGTAGCAATTGCATAAAGACTAGCATGATTTGAAATGTAGCAATTGCATAAAGACTAGCATTTTACTCTCTTTACCAAATCTGTTGTGGTGAAAGATACGAGCTTGCTCATCTCTCTGCGGGTCCAAGTTGCAATGATTGTTTGAAACTTTGGATTGCATGAAAGTAAATGGGGAAAATATGAAACAATGCAACAAATTTGAATAAGAGAACATAACGTTACATGCTGCTATCTTCAGCTGCTCGTGAATCACAGAAAACAAAACATAATCATAAGAACAAGATATTGAGATAGATTTCATGGAAAATACATAAATAGGCGTTCACAAAGTTCTGCATTCAAACGCAGAAGCATTTAATCAAAATTCAAAAGACACGCAGCAAAATCAACTCTATTCTAGTTGGAAGGGATATGTCTAACTATTCACTCCCTCCCGAGCCAGTAGCCATCAAGAACTCACCCTCACACACAACTTCGCCTCCAACATATGCCTTCCCTTCCATCTTTGCTATTCCAAATCGCTTTTGCAACTTAATAAGTGTCATTCTCATGACTAAGGTGTCTCCTGCAATCACAGGCTTACGAAATCGCACTTTGTCTATTCCGGCAAAGAAGAAGTTTTCACGAGAGCCTCCCACATCAGGTTGCAACATGACCAAACCACCAACTTGTGCCATTGCCTGCAGCAAAAGATCTCTCACATTTATCACCAACTTTAAAAGCAGAGTATAAAAGAAAGCATACAAGACTTGCTCTTCCTTTTCTTTTTGGTACACCTCTTCATACAATTAATTCCCAGCCATCAAACCAATAATTAGAAGAGATGTTGCTCAAGATTCAAATGTAGAAATTTAGTCATTGAATAGTCATCTAGAAATTTAGAAATGCTTTTGCACAAAAAGCTTCTTCTGAAACTTAGCAGATAACTCTAAGTCACAAACACCAGATGCTTCTCTTATCACATTCTCTACTCTCAAGGACCTTCAGAAGTGGGAACCTCAATGGAAGAGCACTTACCATGACTGAAAAAGTAAGATAACTACTCCAACAAAAATAAGGAAAAATGAAATACCAAAGACACTGCACATTCACAAAGGGGTCTGCTACTTCTACTTCCTCCCTACTCGACCTAAAATTCATTTTATTGCATTATTGGCCATGCAAGCAAGAGTGTATTTACTCTTCATAAGCATCTACAACTAATTCAACTCCTAAATCTTTGATTTTTCACTTGTTTAGGGTTTAATGTAATGGATGCAACCTCTTATGCAAGCTGCAATTATAATAAAGTATAAGGAAATAAAATTGCACCCTTGCTAACAACTATAGCTTTTGGTCTAGTAACAAGCATTTGATCCATCAATGTGTAGGCAAATCAGGAGGTTGTTCTCATTTATTGGTACTGTTGCAGCCCATATAGGCATATACATGACTCTATTGCAGTAAATATCTGGTGCAAACACCACACCAGCATACATCAATAGAAGAGAGCATTTTTGAGAACCAAGATGCTTAGGCAAATGAAGTTCCAAGTAAAACCAGCAAGTCACTGTAGAGTAGCTAAAAGAGGTTCTTGTAACAGACTGGTATTTCCATTTATTTTTTTTTTCCAAATGAGATAAAGATGAGGCCTAATATTCATAAACCCTGGTTACCCTACACATTTACTCCTCCTATGCTTCAAAGAAAATATGGAATAGGTTTCACAATAAAAGTAAGTGCGAAGCATAGAGTGTACAGTTTAGTTACCTCAACCATTAGAACACCAGGCATGATTGGCCTTTCGGGAAAGTGGCCGGGGAAGAAGTTGTCATTGATGGTTACATTCTTGATGGCAACTGCAGACTTTCCAGGGTTGTACTCAATCACTCTATCTACCAGAAGAAAAGGAAACCTGAACTTCCCACATCCCACCATACCATTGCAGACAGTTAGTTAGTTATAATATAAACAAGAAGAGAAACAAAGGCACAAAAATCACAAGGAATAAAGTATGAAACACAATTTCAGAAAGGAACATGTGACCTTAAGGTTACCAATAAAGGAAATTTTTATAGAAAACATACAAATTCAAACTTCCAATGCATTTGTTTTACATTTATCAAGTAAAAGGTTCAAAAACCTGTACTTATCAAGTTAGATAAACCCTAATCCCAAATATTAAAAAGAAGTTTAGGGAGAGGTAGGTAGCGTACCTGTGGGGCAAAATCTCACGAATCTGGTTGATGTCCATGACGGTTGGGAATGCGGGATACCCTGCGAGAAGGGGGGAAGAGTGAGAAGAAAGGCAAGATGAATATGAATAATGAAATAGAGAAGGGAAGCATACTTAATTCAATGGGGGTAGCATCATGATTAGGAGCAGCATCGGAATCAGAGGAACAAAGCGCTATGAAGGGTTTAGATCTGGGGTTAGGGAATTTGACAAGTGAGGTTTTGGGTTTAGAGGAAAGAGATTGAGAAGGAGGAGAAACGGGAGAGAGGATTGCATTGGAGAGAGCAGAGGCTGCCATTGGAGTCGGAATTGAGGGAATGCCACTCTCACTCTCTCTCTCAGACTCAGCTCTCAGCTCTCAGGCGACATAACCATTCACCAATCCTGCAGCAACTCAACAGTAACCAGGCCCAATTGAGTCCATTCCGGCCCAGATGCTTTTTACAAAAAATTATAATAAAAATTGGAATGAAGTCAGGTAATTTATTCTTTTCATTGGTTTATGTACAATGTAGTGAATGTACTTATGTTTCATTTAAATATCTCCATTTTGCATTCTATTTAAATTAATATTAACTACTAGTATTCTTCTATAAAAAAAATTCATTTTTATATTCATTTAAGTAATTCGGCCCGCGCAAATAAGTTATAACTCAAATGTCTTCCCCATACTCATCTAAAAGGTTGCGAATATAAGTCTCTTTGATAAATAAAAAAAATAAAAAAGAAAAAGGTAATTCAGCCAGCAAAACACTGATTTATGCACGTTTATCTCATTTTTAGCCTCTCAACAACTTTAGAAAGGTTAGAATTAGTTATTAAGCAAAAGATGTGTACCATAATTCGTATAGAAAGACATTTAAGAGTAGGCCAATGTTACTGGATAAATGACCAAAAAATTTCTATAGATATAAATTTGAAGTGTTGAAATGATATTGGAGTTTGTCTAATTGCCTGTAACAATAATGATATCTATACAGTAGCATTGGCCTTAAGAGTAAACAATAATGTAATAAAAAACATGTGATATTATTTATTGGAACTTTTACACTTGGAAATTGATTCTCTTATAGAGAAACAATAAACAAAGAAAAAAAAATCAATAAGACTAACAAATATACCTATGATACACTTAAACAAACATTTCATTAGTTAAAAGCAGAACAAATCTTGCGGATTTCACCATCAGTGCCAGTCTTGACCCCAATGTTGCTCATCTTAACCATAGACTTTCCAAATTCAACATTGAATGTCAAGCCAAGAAAGCCTCTTAGGCCCAAATATCTTTGCACAAAGCTCTTTGTGGAAGGATCATTCCATAGTGCTTGATCAGATTGCAGGACTCCACGACGGTTCCTGAGATTAGAGAAGTAAGACGTATCAAATTTGAACTGGCTTCCGGTATCGAGTGCAACACGGTTTGCAGCACCGGTGTTTTGAGGGCACAGTGCTTGTAGATTTGAAACAAATGAAGGGTCAATGGCAGGGTCAGCAGCAGCAGTTCCATTGAAGTTGAACAATCTGTTACTGAAGAATTGGCATTGCGAAGTTCCAATGGTGTGTCCACCTACAAGAGTAACAAGGTCTTGTGTGTTGAGTCCCTTGGCTGCGAACTTTTGTTTCTGAACATCAACCGAGTCTGAAGGTGCTGGCAAGTTGCTTACGTCTGAAGCTTGCGATACGCGCCCATCTCTGCGTCCTGTTGGCACTTGCCAACTCAATCCACCACTCTGCATGTAAACACACAATATTAGGATATTATAAATTAATTATTTTCTTATTAATCTGCAAAAAATTATTTCATCCCGAAAAATGGTAGACAATTATCAATATTTAAAAATATAAACAAAAAGTATATTGTTAAATTTTTAAACTATAAAAATTGAATTAATAATAAAAAATAATCAGGTGCAATCTACTTCACGTGAAGTTAATAGTTGGGAGTCGTTAGATGAGAATTTAGTCAAATCAGTCAAATCATTTAACAGCTCTTAGTTATTAATTTCAGGTGAAGTCCACTTTGATAGTAAATTTTCATTTTGTCATAAATTCTACCACAACGGGACTTTGTAATTACCAGAACGACGGAGTCACGAGCAGCAAGGGCGAGGATATCTGCGCAAGACACAACACCGGGACAGGCAGCCTCGAGTTGTGTCTTTGCATCGTCAATAATCTCGTACCCTCTAAGTCCGAGGTTTGCAAATGCCGTTTTCTCGGTGGCAGGGCCAGAAATGAGGATAGAACCGTCGCAGCCTTGGACAAAGCAATCATGGAAGTGCATTCTAAGAATTTTAGCGGCCAAAGTAGGATCCGAGTTAACGTGGGATCGAACCGTGGACCTCACAATGGACTCGGCTCTAGGACAAGTTCTTGAATAGAACCCTACTCGGGTACCTTGGCCATGCACTGTGGTGATACCAATACACAAGCCAAGCATAAAAACAAACACGAGAATGAACTTTTTGTTGTTGAAAACACCCTCCATTGTTATTTTGGTAACTAAGGAATGAATATCAAGCACAAATAGCTAGCTAGTATGATGATGATGAGTTGAGAAATTAAAGTTGTTTATATTGTATGTTAAGGATGAATGAGATAGAAAATGTATGTGATATTGTGTTGGTGATGTGAAATGCGATGTGAGGTAGTGGTATTTATAGAGAGGAGAGGGGGTTTGTAATTGTGTTTAATAATTTGAGTTGGTCAAAGTTATGAAAATGAGTAAGTAAAGGGGGCTATGCCTTTTTGTATTTTTGCTTTTGTATATTGTATATAGAGGATCACGCATGTGTGTGAGTTTCCGCGTGAGGGTTTTCGAACTTCGAAGACTAATTGTGATGTCAACTTAAAAAAAAGTAAGAATGTTAAAAGGGAGTAATTTTTGTATTTTATAACTATTAATTTATTATTAATAATATTTTTAATGATGTAAAATTATATTTAATAATAAAAAATTATTCATTCTTTTTTTAATAATTAAATATTAGTCACAAAACATAAAAATTGTTGACTTCTTAGATTTTTTCTTAAAAAAGTCGTAATCCGAAAGGTTTACTTTTTTGTTATTTGCATTATTGTGATTGGCCACCGGCAATAACAAGATTTGGAAGCTTTCTAAGCATCGGAATGGGCATTATTTGCAACACTTGCACCTATTGGACATAGCTAGTTCATTAGTTGTCTTGGATTGTAACCTTCTTAGGCAATCATATACATTTTTTGAGTGCTTAATTAGAAGATGTCAGCAACCGTGTGAAAAGAATATATACATATTTCTAGGCCTAATATACCAAGCTAGCTAGTGGTTAAGTTAAACTTCGTTTGATT
>NC_029781.3:5853576-5859238 GCF_000817695.3 Arachis duranensis | reverse complement strand
CAAGAATGATATAAAATATATTAATTTATTATCTTTAAACATAATGTCTATATTTATGTCTTTTATGTCAAATATAATTTTATATCTTTATGTGTTTATTTTAGTGTCTTATATACTTATAAATAAACACAATTAAAAGTTTAGACCAAATCTCAAAAGCTGTATTTAAAAAAGAAATTGAGACTAAAAATTAGAAATTGAGAGGTAGAGACAAAGACTAATTTAAGTTTTTATATTGTATTTGATGTAAAATGTGTATTAGATTGAGTTATATTTCAGTATGATATTTAGTTTATAATAAATATAAAAATTAAAGATTAAATTTAAAATTCAAAAAGTTAAATAAAATTTTTTTTTAATATTTTAAAATTTAGTCCATGTATATATCTTCATTTTTTACAAATATCAAAAAAATTAAAATTTTATATTTTAAAATTGACAAAATTCTAATTCTAATCTCTAATTACTAAACATAATACTCAATCCCAATTCTTTAGTCTCATTATCAGTTTCAAAAAATAAACGGAGCCAACATGTCCAAGTTTGATAGATTAAATACTGAACCATTGTATATATATGATTATTATTTTGTACCTCTTCAGTAATTATTATTACCGTATATAGTACATTAAATTCAGTCACTCTTTTTACTCATTCATTAAAAAATAGTTACGCGTAAGTGTCAATGAAAAAGTAATGTTAGGAAGCCAGTAACATTTATAATTAGTAGTCATCAATTAGTCATCAATAATGATTTGATAGTGTGAGATTCGTGTGAGATTTTATTCAATAACTCACTTTTTTTATCAATTACATGCTGATGAAAATGCAATAAAATTACTAGTTCCTAGACTTTTTCTTAATGAAATATATAGTTAGTACTATTTGTCACTTAGAAAGAATAGACAATAATGGCTTTCAGAATTCAGAAATAGCAATGAATGTCTCTATCATCCCTCTGAAAAAAATAATATTAAAATGGTCCAAGAAAATTAAGTTACGTCCAAGAGGCGATATAAGATAGAGCTACCACTATGATGTTGAGATAGATGCATGGAACTCTTAACTACATCCGTGATTTACGTTCATGCTAAGTGTATCTCTCTCTTCTTTATATAATAATAAAAAAAATTAAAATTCTATCATTGGTACATTACATACAAATTCTTGCAGATCAATTTTCGTATTATAATTTGAAAATATTTAATAACAAAAAGAGATTAGTAAAAAATAACTAAAATTTATTTTATTTAATATTTATTTATTTTAATAATAATTAATAAATATTAAATAAAATAAATTCTAATTTTTTTGTCTCTCTGCTATATTACTAATTATAATATAATGTATAGATCAACAAATGACTGGAAATCTTCTTTGTTATTATATATACCTTGATGTAGATAAGTTACCGAAGTCAACACCATCATATTCTTCTCGCTTTGTAATCATATAATAGTCGCGTAAACAAGCACTTTTTAATTGCAATTAGTCGGGAAACATATGACTTTGTCTTCAAGTAACAGCCTCCAAACCGTTGGCTATATTCTGGTTTCGTATATGTTCGTCTTAGCTCTTATGTGGGTTACAACTTATAATTAGTTAAAATGTTAAAATTTGAAAGAATATAAACAAACTATATATGGACAAGTTGTGTATTAGAAAAAGAGTTTTTAAAATGATAATATTAATAAAGTAGTAAAGTGATATTTTAATCATTTTTAAATTTATAATATTTATTATTTATAAATTTTACTATCTTAATTTAAAAAAGATTAATAATGTATTTTTTTTTTCTAAAATAACAATATAACTTTAGAATAGTTGGATTCTTATGTATTAACATATTTTAGTACATCCATTTACTACTTCTCACACGTTACTAGTATTCTAATAACGTAAACTTTCATGTTCACCGAGTGGAACTTGGAAGCAAATTTTACATCGGCAATTACAGGTTTACAGCGGGAAGCTAGCTAGAAAGAGATATCGCCTGCTGTTTCATATTTTTTTTCTTTAATTTTTCAAAAAAAATATTAAAAAATACTACATTCACATAAAAAAAATTAGTCACTAAATAATTAGCTATGATATATGTTCCATAATCCTTATACTAATTAAGGAAAGAATTAGATAAAATATTAAGAGTCAAAAATATTTATACAATAAAATAAGACTAAAATAAAATTTTAAAGGAGCCAAGCTGAAATTTACATATAAGAGTAAATTATCATTTCTACTCATAAAAGTTGAAAACGTTGACATATCTACTCGTAAAAGAAAGAAATTATCATTTGTACCCATGAAATATGAAATATGGGTTCCGCACAACAAAATTATCCAGACACTAAAAAATTACTTAAAAGATCTAAATTACCCTTATCTTTACCACCACTTTTCTAATCTCAAATCCCACCACCACCCAGACTCTTCTTTACCACCACTCTCATCCCCAACTACTATCATCACTGCCGCCATAAAAAATTTGCAAGCTTCCCAGACGACCTCCCTCCACGCAGTCTCCGCTCTCTTGGCCCTCCCTTCCTCCTCCCTCCTCGACGCAATCACCAAATTGCGCACTACCGTTACCGTCGTAGCCGCAGCCATAACCATCTCCCCGCGCCTCCAGCTGTGCACCCTATAACTCTCCATCGGCGTGTCCCTCGACCGCCTCCCCTCTTTCAAACCCTCATTGACCTCCTTCACTGCCGACAACGACGGACCTCCGGTGTCGAACTCCCTCATGGCGGCTATAAAATGCTCCCAGGAGAACCAACATATTGAGATCTGTTCCCAAATATGAAAATGGATTGGAATCTGTATCCTATGATCGTCACATCTGCTACCCCTTCAATGGAAGGATTCTACCCTAAATTCAGGTGCGTCTCTTTCTTTTCTTGGAGTTACAACAAGACATGGTTGAAGTTTGTACTTATTCTGTGTTTGCTTGAAATAATCGTTGTTTCTGGAATGTTTGTCGGAGGCATGGGAGGCATTTTGAGTGATGGTGGTAGTTAGGGTTTAGGGTGGTGGTGAGGAAGAATTTCGATGGTGGGTTTGGGATTGGAAAAGTGGTAGTGTGGAGTAAGTGGTGGTGGTAGGATAATTTGGAAAATTCAAATAATTTTTTTTGGATTTGGATAGTTTTGTTAGCAAAAGTTTATGTTTTATGGGTACAAATAGTAATTTCCTTCTTTTATGGGTAGATATGTCAGCGTTTTCAACTTTCGTGGGTACAAATGGTAGTTTACTTTTACATATATTTTATATGTAAAAAAATAAAATTAGGGGAATCATTATCCCCCTTTCCCACTATATGGCTCCGCCACTACTTTATACTTCGGCCTAATAACATTATACCTCGAATTTTACTCCACCTATTCCAAAATAATGGCCTATTTTCAAACTATTTGCCCGTATCTCGGACTATCCCCAAAGCTCAGACATAGTACTACAATGTCTGTTAATTTATACAACAATAAATAGTAGTATCTGCTCAACGATAAGGCAGGCTGAGAACACAATGAGCAATCACAATACTTTCGTTTTGTTTTGTCCTTTAATAGATATATCACTAACTTAAAAGTTGGAGACCTTTTTGTAGGTTTCACGTCCAATCCAAGTTCTCAGGATCTCTCACCCCTACTGATCGAGAAGCTAGACGCATTCACGACATAACAGCGACGAGTTATAACCTGAAGAGTATCCATGATAGAATATTTAGCGCCCACAGTGGGGCCAATTTCTAATATCACGTAGCACCCTGCAATCCCTTTTTCTATGTTGTTCCTATCTCCTTTTGCAGGATTCCAAATACGGCCGATGACGCATTGCCGCCACCTCCTCCCACTCATGCCGAGCTAGTGGCAATAAGTGTTGCCCTTCAAGCGGAAGTTAAAAAAAATGTCCGAGCTTCTGATTGGTAAGACAGACAAAGAAGATGGTGATAAAAAGACTACAAGCAAGCAAAATCCTAAAGACAAACGTCATTTTGAAACAAATACGGCGATGGAAGTCACCTCTCGAAGTTCAACAAGAAGAGAACAAACTCTTTCTCTGACGAAATCATGAACTTCCAAATGTCAAAGAACTTTACACTTCCAACCACATTAAAATCTAATGAGGGCTTTGGTGACCCCAAAATTCACGTTATTAAATTTGAATCTATGATTTTTTAAATGGTATTTTTTATCCAATCTTATGCCATTCGTTTCTGACTTTTTTGGATGGAGCTGCCTTATACTCTCTGTAGGTTTTCTATTCTCTCTGTAGGTTCAATTTTCAGCTTTGACGAATTTGCTGATCTATTTGTTAACCATTTTGTAGCCTCAAAGATCTACATCCATGACTCTAATTTTCTTAGCACCATCAAGCAAGGATAATATGAAAGTCTCAAGGACTAAATGACACAATTTGTAAAAGTTGCAATAAAAATCCCCAAACTCAGTCCTGATGTACATCTTCATGTGATAAAAAACAGGCTGCCTCCAGGGAGATTCCAGAAGACTATTGCTGTCACTAAACCTAAAACATTGACCGAATTCAAATTTAGAGAACTTGGGGGCTCAGGGATACATCACTAATCCGAGGTATATACAGTTGTAAGAAAAGCTCAACTTGCAAACAAGAGGTTAGCAAGTTAAGTTTAGAGGCTGTGTTCCATAACCCTTATACTTCGACCTAATAATGTTATACATCGGATTCTACTCCACCTATTCCAAAATAACAGCCCATTTTCAAACTATTCGTCCGTATCTCGAATTATCCCTAAAGCTCGGACATAATACTACAACGTCTGTTACTTTATATAACAATAAATAACAGCATCTGCTCAACGATAAGGCAGGCCGAAAACATAGTAAGCAATCACAATACTTTCTTTCTGTTTTATGTTTTAATAAATATATCACTAACTTGGATATCAGAATCTTTTTGCAGATTCTACGTCCAGTTCGAGTTCTGAGAGTCTCTCATCTCTACTGATCGAGAAGCTGAAAGCATTCACGGCATAGCAGCAACGAGTTATAGTTTAAAGAGTATCTTTGGTAGAACAAATATTTATTTTGTTTGATTTATTTTCAAATTGTATTTTTTATTTCAATATGTAATATATACTAATAATTATTTTAGTGTTTAATTTTTTGTATACATATAATATATATTATAAAAAAATTGACCCAGCACGTGTATAATTTTAGTGTTTCATTTTTAATATGCTAATAATATGAAAAAAATTATTCTCAACATCTCCTCATTATATAATTTCCCTTCAACCGATCTAGTCTGCTACTCTATGATATCGCCTTCGGTATTAGCAATCTCAATACTTTATATTAATAACATCTTCTTAATTATATGTTTGAATGCTAGCACAAAGATTTAGTCATTAATTTCTAACCATATACGATACGTAGGTTTCAATGTAAGCTAGAGGATTCTTTCCACTTTATTTGTTCAGGTTTGAATAAAATTCATTAGCTAGCTAAAATTTAAGAAATATAAAAAATTTAAAAACTTTAGGTGATCAATAGGAATTCTTTAGTAATTTAGCTATCAATTATTTTTTAATTTTTTTTCTCGTTTATAAAAGGAAAAAATAATATTTGGTTATTAATAATATTTTTTTCGGTTTTTTTTCTTGGTCATATGGTATGACTACTTA
>NC_029781.3:5850481-5853421 GCF_000817695.3 Arachis duranensis | reverse complement strand
TGGATAAGTGAAAATTATTGGCCCTAGCTAGGTCGTGCACACTCTAACACAAAAAGGTGAAGAAAATCTTATATTTTTCTATCAAAATATTTTTTTAAATTATAAAATTTTTATTTTTTAAAAGATAAAAGAATAATTTAAAAAATGATAGAAATTTAAGTGTAATTAATTTTATGTGAAGTTAATAGATAAAAATCGTTAAACAAAAATTTAAAATTTAATTAAATCAATTAATTTTAAATTTAAATCAATTAAATTATTTAACAACTTTCAACTATTAATTTTACGTGAAGTCAAGCGCACTTAAATTTACACCTTAAACAAATTTTGTGGACTTAGATAAGATTTTGAGCGTGCGCAATTTGGAAGTAGAAGAGGAATCCGTTGACTGTTGACAAAATGCAGTGACCATGAGTAAGTCTCCACTCTCCAATGGCTCTCACGCGTTGCGATTTCCAAAACAATGCAAGACAGCTCATCACTCATCACGTTCCATCCTCGCACGTTCCCTTCATGCACTACTTGCTTAATCATATCCATCAGCCGGCTTTGCTTACTCTCTAATCTCTATTATTATTTTATCATCACCTACTTCTCTCATCTTTATTCTTAATTACCTTCTTCCAATTCCTATCAGCCCTATAAATACCTTCACTACCTTATTACTATTATCATCATCCCATTCCCATGCATACGTGTTATTACTTATTAGCTTAGCATCCTCATTCATATACATATACATATAATAAAGGCAATAATAATTATTACTTGAACTTAATTAATTACCAAAATGGACGGTGTTTTCATCAACAAAAGGTTCATTATGATTGCCTTATTCTGTATTGTTTCTACCACGGTGCATGGCCAAGGTACCCGTGTAGGGTTCTATGCGACTACATGTCCAAAAGCAGAATCTATTGTCAAGTCCACGGTTCAATCCCATCTTAACTCCGATCCTACTCTAGCTGCTGGCTTACTCAGAATGCACTTCCATGATTGCTTTGTCCGAGGTTGTGACGCTTCTGTCCTCGTTACCGGCTCTGCCACCGAAAGAACAGCATTTGCAAACCTCGAACTTAGAGGGTTTGAGGTCATTGACGACGCAAAGACACAACTCGAGGCTGCATGCCCCGGCGTCGTGTCTTGCGCCGATATTCTTGCCCTTGCTGCTCGCGACTCTGTTGTCCTGGTATATATACACAACAATAATAAAATTTAAGTGAAATTGATAATTTAGTCAAATCTGTTAAATTATGTAACAATTCTTAACTATTAACTTTACATAAAGATATCTGCACGTGAGTTTTTACCTATTTAAAATGAACAAGTAATAATATTGACAATATTTTTATTTGTAGAGCGGTGGATTGAGTTGGCAAGTGCCTACAGGACGTAAAGATGGTCGTGTGTCACAAGCTTCGGATGTTAACAACTTGCCTGCACCTACGGACTCTGTTGATGTTCAAAAACAGAAGTTTGCAGCAAAGGGCCTCAACACACAAGACCTCGTTACCCTTGTTGGTAATCATACTAAGATTATATTAAATTTGTCAGAGATATAATTACACATATATAACTTTATTTCTTTGTTAGTTTAAATTTTTGAACTTTTGAAAGGAATCATTTTGTGAGATATATAATATTTGTTACAGATTAATTTTTATTGATTTAAAAAAAACTTAATATTAAACAAATAAAAAATTCTATGCAAATTTAAGCAAATTTAAAAAACATGTTTGTACAAAAAGTTTGATGAATATGTATGTGGACAGGAGGACATACGATAGGTACCACAGCATGCCAATTCTTCAGCAACAGATTGTACAACTTCACCGGAAATGGCCCTGATCCTTCCATTGACCCTTCATTTGTTCCGCAACTACAAGCACTCTGCCCTCAAAACAGGGGCGGCAGCAACCGTGTTCCCTTAGATACCGGAAGCCAACTGAAATTTGATACTTCTTACTATGCTAATTTGAGGAATGGACGTGGAATTCTTGAGTCAGATGAGGCACTATGGAATGATGCTTCCACAAAGATGTTTGTGCAGAGATATTTAGGCCTAAGAGGGTTGCTTGGCTTGTCTTTCAGCGTTGAGTTTGGAAATTCTATGGTTAAGATGGGCAACATTGGAGTCAAGACTGGTGCTGATGGTGAAATTCGCAAGATTTGTTCTGCTTTTAACTAACTACTTCAATCAAATAAATGTGTAGCTTTATAGTATATGTGTTTTCATTTGCAAATCATTAAAGTCTATGTATAATATCTTTTTATTTTTTTAAAGAAAAAAGAAAAAGAAAGTTTTTGGTGGTCATTGATCAGATGATCAAATATTTAATTTCTCGTGTGATTTGTTTAGAGTATTATTACACGTTATTATTATATATACATGCTATGTTTTAATTTGCACATGTAAATGATTAGAAAAATTATATGATGAGATGAATCTACATATACTGAACCAAATGATATGAATATTTACTATTAAATATTAAGTATCAATAAGTTAATAACTAACGCCTAAGATTTCATTTTCAAAATATTTATTCTTTTTGGTTTTTTGTTCGTCGGTAGCTCTGATGGTTCATGGATATATATCATGGATTGTTCTGGGGATAAACGTAAATGGTTCAATTATTTTAAATTCAATTATTTTAAATAACTTTAAGTAATATATATATATAGACTTAAGCATCGAAAATGACTTAACAATATAGTATATCTTACCTTGTCTCATTTAAAACGATAATGATAATGTTAGGTTGATTAAAAAAAGTCTAAATTTATTTTATTTAATTTTTATTAATTATATTAATAATTAACAATAATAAATAAGATAAATTTAAATTGTTTTGATTAATTTTTTTATTTTTTTAATATTATTAGATTTAAAACAATTTAGTAAGAATTAAGAAGTGATTTTATAATAATAAAAATATT